>NC_069502.1:1222691627-1222761627 GCF_027579735.1 Bombina bombina
TGCCCGAGCAAGTGAAGCTTACTGCCCAGTGCAGCTATATGGCTGTGATAGGGTGCCCGAGCAAGTGAAGCTTACTGCCCAGTGCAGCTATATGATTGTGATAGGGTGCCCAAGAAAGTGAAGCTTACTGCCCAGTGCAGCTATATGGCTGTGATAGGGTGCCCGAGCAAGTGAAGCTTACTGCCCAGTGCAGTTATATGGCTGTGATAGGGTGCCTGAGCAAGTGAAGCTTACTGCCCAGTGCAGCTATATGATTGTGATAGGGTGCCCAAGAAAGTGAAGCTTACTGCCCAGTGCAGCTATATGGCTGTGATAGGGTGCCCGAGCAAGTGAAGCTTACTGCCCAGTGCAGTTATATGGCTGTGATAGGCCGCCCGAGCAAGTGAAGCTTACTGCCCAGTGCAGCTATATGGCTGTGATAGGGTGCCCGAGCAAGTGAAGCTTACTGCCCAGTGCAGTTATATGGCTGTGATAGGCCGCCCGAGCAAGTGAAGCTTACTGCCCAGTGCAGCTATATGGCTGTGATAGGGTGCCTGAGCAAGTGAAGCTTACTGCCCAGTGCAGCTATATGGCTGTGATAGGGTGCCTGAGCAAGTGAAGCTTACTGCCCAGTGCAGCTATATGGCTGTGATAGGGCGCCCGAGCAAGTGAAGCTTACTGCCCAGTGCAGCTATATGGCTGTGATAGGCCGCCCGAGCAAGTGAAGCTTACTGCCCAGTGCAGCTATATGGCTGTGATATGGCGCCTGAGCAAGTGAAGCTTACTGCCCAGTGCAGCTATATGGCTGTGATAGGCCGCCCGAGCAAGTGAAGCTTACTGCCCAGTGCAGCTATATGGCTGTGATAGGGTGCCTGAGCAAGTGAAGCTTACTGCCCAGTGCAGCTATATGGCTGTGATAGGGCGCCCGAGCAAGTGAAGCTTACTGCCCAGTGCAGATATATGGCTGTGATAGGGCGCCAGAGCAAGTGAAGCTTACTGCCCAGTGCAGCTATATGGCTGTGATAGGCCGCCCGAGCAAGTGAAGCTTACTGCCCAGTGCAGTTATATGGCTGTGATATGGCGCCTGAGCAAGTGAAGCTTACTGCCCAGTGCAGTTATATGGCTGTGATATGGCGCCTGAGCAAGTGAAGCTTACTGCCCAGTGCAGCTATATGGCTGTGATAGGGTGCCTGAGCAAGTGAAGCTTACTGCCCAGTGCAGCTATATGGCTGTGATAGGGTGCCTGAGCAAGTGAAGCTTACTGCCCAGTGCAGCTATATGGCTGTGTTAGGGCGCCCGAGCAAGTGAAGCTTACTGCCCAGTGCAGCTATATGGCTGTGATAGGCCGCCCGAGCAAGTGAAGCTTACTGCCCAGTGCAGCTATATGGCTGTGATAGGGTGCCTGAGCAAGTGAAGCTTACTGCCCAGTGCAGCTATATGGCTGTGATAGGCCGCCCGAGCAAGTGAAGCTTACTGCCCAGTGCAGATATATGGCTGTGATAGGGCGCCAGAGCAAGTGAAGCTTACTGCCCAGTGCAGCTATATGGCTGTGATAGGCCGCCCGAGCAAGTGAAGCTTACTGCCCAGTGCAGTTATATGGCTGTGATATGGCGCCTGAGCAAGTGAAGCTTACTGCCCAGTGCAGTTATATGGCTGTGATATGGCGCCTGAGCAAGTGAAGCTTACTGCCCAGTGCAGCTATATGGCTGTGATAGGGCGCCCAAGCAAGTGAAGCTTACTGCCCAGTGCAGCTATATGGCTGTGATAGGGTGCCCAAGCAAGTGAAGCTTACTGCCCAGTGCAGCTATATGGCTGTGATAGGCCGCCTGAGCAAGTGAAGCTTACTGCCCAGTGCAGCTATATGGCTGTGATAGGGTGCCCGAGCAAGTGAAGCTTACTGCCCAGTGCAGCTATATGGCTGTGATAGGTCACCCGAGCAAGTGAAGCTTACTGCCCAGTGCAGCTATATGGCTGTGATAGGGTGCCCAAGCAAGTGAAGCTTACTGCCCAGTGCAGCTATATGGCTGTGATAGGGTGCCCGAGCAAGTGAAGCTTACTGCCCAGTGCAGCTATATGGCTGTGATAGGGTGCCCGAGCAAGTGAAGGTTATTACCCAGTGCAGCTATATGGCTGTGATAGGTCACCCGAGCAAGTGAAGCTTACTGCCCAGTGCAGCTATATGGCTGTGATAGGGTGCCCGAGCAAGTGAAGCTTACTGCCCAGTGCAGCTATATGGCTGTGATAGGTCACCCGAGCAAGTGAAGCTTACTGCCCAGTGCAGCTATATGGCTGTGATAGGTCACCCGAGCAAGTGAAGCTTACTGCCCAGTGCAGCTATATGGCTGTGATAGGGTGCCCGAGCAAGTGAAGCTTACTGCCCAGTGCAGCTATATGGCTGTGATAGGTCACCCGAGCAAGTGAAGCTTACTGCCCAGTGCAGCTATATGGCTGTGATAGGTCACCCGAGCAAGTGAAGCTTACTGCCCAGTGCAGCTATATGGCTGTGATAGGGTGCCCGAGCAAGTGAAGCTTACTGCCCAGTGCAGCTATATGGCTGTGATAGGTCACCTGAGCAAGTGAAGCTTACTGCCCAGTGCAGCTATATGGCTGTGATAGGGTGCCCGAGCAAGTGAAGGTTATTGCCCAGTGCAGCTATATGGCTGTGATAGGGTGCCCGAGCAAGTGAAGCTTACTGCCCAGTGCAGCTATATGGCTGTGATAGGTCACCCGAGCAAGTGAAGCTTACTGCCCAGTGCAGCTATATGGCTGTGATAGGGTGCCCGAGCAAGTGAAGGTTATTGCCCAGTGCAGCTATATGGCTGTGATATGGCGCCCGAGCAAGTGAAGCTTACTGCCCAGTGCAGCTATATGGCTGTGATAGGCCGCCTGAGCAAGTGAAGCTTACTGCCCAGTGCAGCTATATGGCTGTGATAGGGTGCCCGAGCAAGTGAAGGTTATTGCCCAGTGCAGCTATATGGCTGTGATATGGCGCCCGAGCAAGTGAAGCTTACTGCCCAGTGCAGCTATATGGCTGTGATAGGCCGCCTGAGCAAGTGAAGCTTACTGCCCAGTGCAGCTATATGGCTGTGATAGGGTGCCTGAGCAAGTGAAGCTTACTGCCCAGTGCAGCTATATAGCTGTGATAGGTCACCCGAGCAAGTGAAGCTTACTGCCCAGTGCAGCTATATGGCTGTGATAGGTCACCCGAGCAAGTGAAGCTTACTGCCCAGTGCAGCTATATGGCTGTGATAGGTCACCCGAGCAAGTGAAGCTTACTGCCCAGTGCAGCTATATGGCTGTGATAGGGTGCCCGAGCAAGTGAAGCTTACTGCCCAGTGCAGCTATATGGCTGTGATAGGTCACCCGAGCAAGTGAAGCTTACTGCCCAGTGCAGCTATATGGCTGTGATAGGTCACCCGAGCAAGTGAAGCTTACTGCCCAGTGCAGCTATATGGCTGTGATAGGGTGCCCGAGCAAGTGAAGCTTACTGCCCAGTGCAGCTATATGGCTGTGATATGGCGCCCGAGCAAGTGAAGCTTACTGCCCAGTGCAGCTATATGGCTGTGATAGGGTGCCCGAGCAAGTGAAGCTTACTGCCCAGTGCAGCTATATGGCTGTGATATGGCGCCCGAGCAAGTGAAGCTTACTGCCCAGTGCAGCTATATGGCTGTGATATGGCGCCCGAGCAAGTAAAGCTTACTGCCCAGTGCAGCTATATGGCTGTGATAGGGTGCCCGAGCAAGTGAAGCTTACTGCCCAGTGCAGCTATATGGCTGTGATAGGGTGCCCGAGCAAGTGACGCTTACTGCCCAGTGCAGCTATATGGCTGTGATAGGGTGCCCGAGCAAGTAAAGCTTACTGCCCAGTGCAGCTATATGGCTGTGATAGGGTGCCCGAGCAAGTAAAGCTTACTGCCCAGTGCAGCTATATGGCTGTGATAGGGTGCCTGAGCAAGTGAAGCTTACTGCCCAGTGCAGCTATATGATTGTGATAGGGTGCCCGAGCAAGTGAAGCTTACTGCCCAGTGCAGCTATATGATTGTGATAGGGTGCCCGAGCAAGTAAAGCTTACTGCCCAGTGCAGCTATATGGCTGTGATAGGGTGCCTGAGCAAGTGAAGCTTACTGCCCAGTGCAGCTATATGGCTGTGATAGGTCACCCGAGCAAGTAAAGCTTACTGCCCAGTGCAGCTATATGGCTGTGATAGGGTGCCCGAGCAAGTGAAGCTTACTGCCCAGTGCAGCTATATGGCTGTGATAGGGTGCCCGAGCAAGTGAAGCTTACTGCCCAGTGCAGCTATATGGCTGTGATAGGGTGCCCGAGCAAGTAAAGCTTACTGCCCAGTGCAGCTATATGGCTGTGATAGGGTGCCCAAGCAAGTGAAGCTTACTGCCCAGTGCAGCTATATGGCTGTGATAGGGTGCCCAAGCAAGTAAAGCTTACTGCCCAGTGCAGCTATATGGCTGTGATAGGGTGCCTGAGCAAGTGAAGCTTACTGCCCAGTGCAGCTATATGGCTGTGATAGGGTGCCTGAGCAAGTGAAGCTTACTGCCCAGTGCAGCTATATGGCTGTGATAGGGTGCCCGAGCAAGTGAAGCTTACTGCCCAGTGCAGTTATATGGCTGTGATAGGGTGCCCGAGCAAGTGAAGCTTACTGCCCAGTGCAGCTATATGGCTGTGATAGGTCACCCGAGCAAGTAAAGCTTACTGCCCAGTGCAGCTATATGGCTGTGATAGGGTGCCCGAGCAAGTGAAGCTTACTGCCCAGTGCAGCTATATGGCTGTGATTGGGTGCCCGAGCAAGTGAAGCTTACTGCCCAGTGCAGCTATATGGCTGTGATAGGGTGCCCGAGCAAGTGAAGCTTACTGCCCAGTGCAGCTATATGGCTGTGATAGGCCGCCCGAGCAAGTGAAGCTTACTGCCCAGTGCAGCTATATGGCTGTGATAGGGTGCCCGAGCAAGTGAAGCTTACTGCCCAGTGCAGCTATATGGCTGTGATAGGGTGCCCGAGCAAGTGAAGCTTACTGCCCAGTGCAGCTATATGGCTGTGATAGGGCGCCCGAGCAAGTGAAGCTTACTGCCCAGTGCAGCTATATGATTGTGATAGGGTGCCCGAGCAAGTGAAGCTTACTGCCCAGTGCAGCTATATTGCTGTGATAGGGCGCCAGAGCAAGTGAAGCTTACTGCCCAGTGCAGCTATATGGCTGTGATAGGGTGCCCAAGCAAGTGAAGCTTACTGCCCAGTGCAGCTATATGGCTGGCTGTGATAGGTCACCCGAGCAAGTAAAGCTTACTGCCCTGTGCAGATATAATCTCTTTATTTAAAGGCATGGGCGCTGTATGTTCCTAGTGCATCATTGTATTGTGTGTGTTTCATCTGCTTCATGACCTTCTTCCCTATAAACCCAGCAGCAGTAACAAGCGGAACTCCCACACTTGTTACTGACCTTGAAATATAACCAGTTGCTCTTTGCAGATTTTCTCATAACAAAGAGGCACAAAACCCTACACATAAATGCATATGAACTTATACACATACATGCACACAATATACTCGTGCACACACAAAAATATATGTGTACACATATAAAGTATAAACATGCACACATACATATACATGTAAACACATACACACATTAATACATATACAGGTGTAAACACATACACCCATTCATACATATATAGGTGTAAACACATACACACATTCATACATATACATGTAAACACATACACACATTAATAAATATACAGGTGTAAACACATACACACATTAATACATATACATGTAAACACATACACACATTCATACATATACATGTAAACACATACACACATTAATACATATACATGTAAACACATACACACATTCATACATATACAGGTGTAAACACATACACACATTAATACATTTAATACATATGCATGTAAATACATACACACATTAATACATATACATGTAAACACATACACACATTCATACATATACAGGTGTAAACACATACACACATTCATACATATACAGGTATAAACACATACACACATTCATACATATACATGTAAACACATACACACATTCATACATATACAGGTGTAAACACATACACACATTCATACATATACGGGTGTAAACACATACACACATTCATACATATACAGGTGTAAACACATACACACATTAATACATATACAGGTGTAAACACATACACACATTAATACATATACAGGTGTAAACACATACATACATTAATACATTTAATACATATGCATGTAAACATATAGACACATTAATACATTTAATACATATGCATGTAAACACATAGACACATTAATACATTTAATACATATGCATGTAAACACATAGACACATTAATACATATACATGTAAACACATACACACATTCATACTTATACATGTAAACACATACACACATTAATACATATACAGGTGTAAACACATACACACATTAATACATATACAGGTGTAAACACATACACACATTAATACATTTAATACATATGCATGTAAAAACATACACACATTAATACATTTAATACATATGTATGTAAACACATACACACATTAATACATATACATGTAAACACATACACACATTCATACATATACATGTAAACACATACACACATTCATACATATACAGGTGTAAACACATACACACATTAATACATATACAGGTGTAAACACATACACACATTCATAAATATACATGTAAACACATACACACATTCATACATATACATGTAAACACATACACACATTAATACATATGTATGTAAACACATACACACATTAATACATATGTATGTAAACACATACACACATTAATACATATGTATGTAAACACATACACACATTAATACATATACATGTAAACACATACACACATTAATGCATATACATGTAAACACATACACACATTCATACATATACATGTAAACACATACACACATTCATACATATACATGTAAACACATACACACATTCATACATATACATGTAAACACATACACACATTAATACATATACAGGTGTAAACACATACACACATTCATACATATACATGTAAACACATACACACATTCATACATATACAGGTGTAAACACATACACACATTAATACATATACAGGTGTAAACACATACACACATTAATACATATACAGGTGTAAACACATACACACATTCATACATATACATGTAAACACATACACACATTAATACATATACAGGTGTAAACACATACACACATTCATACATATACATGTAAACACATACACACATTAATACATATACAGGTGTAAACACATACACACATTCATACATATACATGTAAACACATACACACATTAATACATATACAGGTGTAAACACATACACGCATTAATACATTTAATAATGAAGGCGTATGAAAGGAAGTAAAAGTGAGTAAAGGCAAGTGAAAGTGAGTCAAGGTGAGTGAAGGCAAGTGAAAGTGAGTGAAGGTGAGTGAAGGCAAGTGAAAGTGAGTGAAGTAAAATGAAAGTAAGTAAAGGTGAGTGAAGACAAGTGAAAGTGAGTCAAGGCGAGTGAAAGTGAGTGAAGGCAAGTGAAAGTTAGTCAAGGCGAGTGAAAGTGAGTGAAGGCAAGTGAAAGTAAGTAAAGGTGAGTGAAAGTGAGTCAAGGTGAGTGAAAGTGAGTGAAGGCAAGTGAAGTAAGTAAAGGTGAGTGAAAGTTAAGGCAAGTTAAAGTGAGTGAAGGTGATTAAAGGCAAGTGAAAATAACTAAAGGTGAGTGAAAGTGAGTGAAGGCACGTAAAAGTGAGTGAAGGTAAGTGAAAATGAGTGAAGGTGAGTGAAGGTAAGTGAAGGCGAGTGAAGGTGAGTGAAGGCAAATGAAGGTGAGTGAAGGTGAGTGAAGGCAAATGAAGGTGAGTAAAAGTGAGTGAAGGTGGAAAGAGAAGTGAGCTGGGCAGAAGGGAACATAATAACAGACAAATGCTTATGATTAGGAAGAAATTACTTCCCTCTGGTTGTCCGCAGGGGATCAAAGGAATCTCCTAATTAGCTCTCCCAGGGACGCAGGATTGTGGGATCTAGAATCTGCGCCAGATGATCTCAATTTTCCTACATTTGCAGCTTGTTAGTTTCAGAGCTGTGACTATGGGTTATTTGGTGACACTATCTGTGCCTAAACCAGGTGACACGTTCTGTACTCGCTGTGTGTGCCTAAACCAGGTGACACGTCCTGTACTCGCTGCGTGTGCCTAAACCAGGTGACACGTCCTGTACTCGCTGTGTGTGCCTTAACCAGGTGACATATCCTGTACTCGCTGTGTGTGCCTAAACCAGGTGGCACGTTCTGTACTCGCTGTGTGTGCCTAAACCAGGTGACACGTCCTGTACTTGCTGTGTGTGCCTAAACCAGGTGACACGTTCTGTACTCGCTGTGTGTGCCTAAACCAGGTGACACGTCCTGTACTCGCTGCGTGTGCCTAAACCAGGTGACACGTCCTGTACTCGCTGTGTGTGCCTTAACCAGGTGACATATCCTGTACTCGCTGTGTGTGCCTAAACCAGGTGACACGTTCTGTACTCGCTGTGTGTGCCTAAACCAGGTGACACGTTCTGTACTCGCTGTGTGTGCCTAAACCAGATGACACGTCCTGTACTTGCTGTGTGTGCGTAAACCAGGTGACATGTCCTGTACTTGCTGTGTGTGCCTAAACCAGGTGACACGTCCTGTACTTGCTGTGTGTGCCTAAACCAGGTGACATATCCTGTACTCGCTGTGTGTGCCTAAACCAGGTGACATGTCCTGTACTTGCTGTGTGTGCCTAAACCAGGTGACACGTCCTGTACTTGCTGTGTGTGCCTAAACCAGGTGACACGTCCTGTACTTGCTGTGCATGCCTAAACCAGGTGACATATCCTGTACTCGCTGTGTGTGCCTAAACCAGGTGACACGTCCTGTACTTTCTGTGTGTGCCTAAACCAGGTGACACGTCCTGTACTTGCTGTGTGTGCCTAAACCAGGTGACACGTCCTGTACTTGCTGTGTGTGCCTAAACCAGGTGACATGTCCTGTACTTGCTGTGTGTGCCTAAACCAGGTGACACGTCCTGTACTTGCTGTGTGTGCCTAAACCAGGTGACACGTCCTGTACTTGCTGTGCGTGCCTAAATCAGGTGACATATCCTGTACTCGCTGTGTGTGCCTAAACCAGGTGACATATCCTGTACTTGCTGTGTGTGCCTAAACCAGGTGACACGTCCTGTACTTGCTGTGTGTGCCTAAACCAGGTGACACGTCCTGTACTTGCTGTGTGTGCCTAAACCAGGTGACACGTCCTGTACTTGCTGTGTGTGCCTAAACTAGGTGACATGTCCTGTACTTGCTGTGTGTCACTTTCACTTGCCTTCACTCATCTTCACTCACTTTCACTCATCTTCACTCACCTTCACTCACTCCACCTGCCTTCACTCATCTTCACTCATGGTTTACACACCTGGCTTTAACACTGACACAGATCCCATTATATACAACCAGGAACCCTTGTGCGCGCTGCATATTTTTCCCAGGGATTTCAGTACGTGCAATGGTAGATGGGAAAGCAAGAAACTTGCAGACAACTTACATTATATGTGGGATTTACCATATTCTCTTTTGCTGCTTGATTTGTATTACAGGGAAATAAGTGAGCACGAGTACATTCATGTTTGGAATCACGTAGGAGGGGGTGTGTAACATCTCAGCACTGCTGTCACTCAAGCCTACTGTCACCTGCTGCACACAGCACACAAAGCATTGCACATATGACCTAAAAACAGTCAGAACTCATACAAGAAGCAAAATCACTAACTAAGGGCTCGATGATTGAAAGCTCTCTGGGCTGGCGAGATTACTAAAGAATGCTCGCCAGTCCTATTTCCCTGGTGGAATGAACTAAAGTCACTTTTTACCCTGAAAACAGGGGGTCTCGCTAAGGGGCGTATACTGCATTTTTATGAAAACTGCACAATTAAATTCGTATTTTAAACATTATACAAAACAAATATTTGAACCATTTACACAAAAATAAGCAGGGAAAAATTGTATTGTTAAGGTGCATCAAAAATAGTAACAAAATTCTTCACCAAAAATCGTATTTTAAGAAAAACGTAAAATTTGTATGTAATTTACACAGGAATAAATCAAATTAAATATGCATAGCGTAAATCGTAATTGTAGTACACTGAATGTGCAAAAATCACACAGAAGCGTAATTGTTGTTTTTTCGTAAAATGGGCTTAACATTAGTGATGTCGCGAACCTAAAAATTTGGGTTCGCGAACGGAGAACTCGAACTTCCACAAAAGTTCGCGAACGGGCAACCGGGCGAACCCACATAGACTTCAATAGGCAGGCGAATTTTAAAACCCACAGGGACTCTTTCTGGCCACAATAGTGATGGAAAAGTTGTTTCAAGGGCACTAACACCTGGACTGTGGCATGCCGGTGGGGGATCCATGGCAAAACTCCCATGGAAAATTACATAGTTGATGCAGAGTCTGGTTTTAACCCATAAAGGGCATAAATTACCTAACATTCCTAAATTGTTTGGAATAACGTGCTTTAAAACATCAGGTATGATGTTGTATCGATCAGGTAGTGTAAGGGTTACGTGTAAGGGTTACGCCCGCTTCACAGTGCGCAGTGTAGGTGATATACCTGCCCTGACCATGCTTTGCAGACCAGGTATCAGTGGTCAGATGGACCCTTGCCCCAACACTGTGTGCCAGATATGCGATTATAGCAGACTTGTATGGCTTTGGCGTTGCTTTTTGGTAATTAGAAGGCTGCTAAATGCCACTGCGCACCACACGTGTTTTATGCCCAGCAGTGAAGGGGTTAATTAGGGAGCATGTAGGCAGCTTGTAGAGTTAATTTTAGCTTAAGTGTAGTGTAGTAGACACTCAAAGTATTGATCTAGGCCCATTTTGGTATATTTCATACGACCATTTCACCGCCAAATGCGATCAAATAAAAAAAAATTGTTCACTTTTTCACAAACTGTAGGTTTCTCACAGAAATTATTTACAAACAACTTATGCAATTATGGCATAAATGGTTGTAAATGCTTCTCTGGGATCCCCTTTGTTCAGAAATAGCAGACTTATATGGCTTTGGCGTTGCTTTTTGGTAATTAGAAGGCTGCTAAATGCCACTGCGCACCACACATGTTTTATGCCCAGCACTGAAGGGGTTAATTAGGGAGCATGTAGGCAGCTTGTAGAGTTAATTTTAGCTTAAGTGTAGTGTAGTAGACAACCCAAAGTATTGATCTAGGCCCATTTTGGTATATTTCATGCCACCATTTCACCGCCAAATGCGATCAAATTTAAAAAAAAACTTAAATTTTTTCGCAATTTTAGGTTTCTCACTGAAATTATTTACAAACAGCTTGTGCAATTATGGCACCAATGGTTGTAAATGCTCCTCTGGGATCCCCTTTGTTCAGAAATAGCAGACATATATGACTTTGGCGTTGCTTTCTGGTAATTAGAAGGCCACTAAATGCTGCTGCGCATCACACGTGTATTATGGCTAGCGGTGAAGGGGTTAATTAGGTAGTTTGTAGGGAGCTTGCAGGGTTAATTTTAGCTTTAGTGTAGAGATCCGCCTCCCACCTGACACATCAGACCCCCTGATCCCTTCCAAACAGCTCCCTTCCCTCCCCCACCCCACAATTAGTCCCCGCCATCTTAAGTACTGGCAGAAAGTCTGCCAGTACTAAAATAAAAGTTTTTTATTTTTTTTAGCATATTTACATATGCTGTGGTGTAGCATCCCCCCTTAGCCCCCAACCTCCCTGAGCCCCCCCACCAAAACAGCTCTCTAACCCTCCCCATCTGCCTTATTGGCGGCCATCTTGGGTACTGGCAGCTGTCTGCTATTATTTCACAGTCAAAAAAGGTTTTGTTTTTTTTAAATGTACACTACTGTTACACCAGATATGAGTGGTGGCACTGGGCAAGTGGGCACAGTATACGCTGTGAGGCCTGACACACACGCTGGCAGGCAGGCAACTGCAATTAGATTACACAGGACAAAAAAAAAAAAAGCAGACTGATGTTCTAGCCCTAAAAAGGGCTTTTTGGGGTGCTGTCCTTACAGCAGAGATCAGATGAGTCCTTCAGGACTGTAGTGGACACTGAATACACTAGCCTAGCTATCGATTTCCCTATTAAATCAGCAGCAGCTACACTGTCCCTCCTCTCACTAAGAATGCAGGCTCTGAATGAATCTAAAATGGATGCTGTCCAGGAGGTGGGAGGGTCTGGGAGGGAGGGTCTGCTGCTGAATGGCTGTAATGTGTCTTCTGACTGTGAGGTACAGGGTCAAAGTTTACTCAATGATGACGAATAGGGGGCGGATCGAACATCGCATATGTATGCGAACGCAAACACGCTATGTTTGCCGGGAACTATTCGCCAGCGAACAATTCGCGACATCACTACTTAACATGGGCGTATATGAAAATGTCTCTCTAATCCCAGCGTAATTCTATAAAAAATTTTGCACTGCAAATCTCACAGTTTTTTCTCGCCAACTAAAAGGTGGCGAGCTTTTCTCAAAACACTACGAACACTTATAACCCCAATAGAAAAACATATGCATACTAAAATATAGGTTAATGTAAGATGCTATACGCAGAAAGAAGCGTAATGTGAGTTATATTGGCTGCAGGATTTTAATTTTAAAGTGCTCCCCCTGCTCCCTGATAACTTTGCACTAAGGAGCGAAGTTTCTCTAACCAGCGAGCTCCAATACTTTTAATAGGAGCCATCTCGTCACTCGCAGCGACTGCCCCTTTTTTACGATCATTGCACCGGGGCAGCCCTGCGAGAGTCGGCGAGAAAAAGTAGGTTTGAGCTGGCGAAGATTATTGCATTGACCCCTAAGTCTTTTTAACAATAGCAGCTGCCAGAGTTTACACTCTAACCTAGGCAGACAGACAGGGACTGATAGAGTGACAGATAGACAGACCGACAGGGACTGATAGAGTGACAGATAGACAGACCGACAGGGACTGATAGAGTGACAGATAGATAGACAGACCGACAGGGACTGATAGAGTGACAGATAGATAGACAGACCGACAGGGACTGATAGAGTGACAGATAGATAGACAGACCGACAGGGACTGATAGAGTGACAGATAGATAGACAGACTGACAGGGACTGATAGAGTGACAGAGACAGACCGACAGGGACTGATAGAGTGACAGGTAGACAGACAGACCGACAGGGACTGATACAGTGACAGATAGACAGACCGACAGGGACTGATAGAGTGACAGATAGATAGACAGACCGACAGGGACTGATAGAGTGACAGATAGATAGACAGACCGACAGGGACTGATAGAGTGACAGATAGACAGACAGGGACTGATAGAGTGACAGATAGACAGACCGACAGGGACTGATAGAGTGACAGATAGATAGACAGACTGACAGGGACTGATAGAGTGACAGATAGACAGACAGACCGACAGGGACTGATAGAGTGACAGATAGATAGACAGACCGACAGGGACTGATAGAGTGACAGATAGATAGACAGACTGACAGGGACTGATAGAGTGACAGATAGACAGACAGACCGACAGGGACTGATAGAGTGACAGATAGACAGACAGACCAACAGGGACTGATAGAGTGACAGATAGATAGACAGACCGACAGGGACTGATAGAGTGACAGATAGACAGACCGACAGGGACTGATAGAGTGACAGATAGACAGACCGACAGGGACTGATAGAGTGACAGATAGATAGACAGACCGACAGGGATTGATAGAGTGACAGACAGACAGAGAGTTAGATAGATAGATATATAGATGATAGAGATAGATAGATGATAGATAGATAGATAGATAGATAGATAGATGATAGAGATATAGATATATATATATATATATATATATATATGATAGAGATAGATAGATGATAGAGATAGATAGATAATAGATAGATAGAAATAGATAGATGATGGATAGATTATAGATAGCTAATAGAGATAGATAGATGATACATAGATAGATTAGATAGACAGATAGATAATAGAGATAGATAGATAGATAGATAGATAGATAGATAGATAGATAGATAGATAGATAGATAGATGGATGATAGATGATAGATAGATAGATAGATAGATAGAGAACAAAGCCAATTTGATAATAGACGTAAATTGGAAACTGTTTTTAAATGATGTGATCCGTCTGAATGACAAAAGAACTTGTTGTATCCCTTTAAATACTAACGTGTGTGCTTGTAAAACAGAAGGCGGAAGTAAACCTGTAGCCGATCTGTTTTACACCAATTCTCACAAATACAATACCAACTGGATTTCACAAACCTAAATGTTCAGTGCTACTGATTCTAAATTTTAGGTTTGCAAAATATATGTTAACAATTTTACTCTGCGCACCCCAGAATAATGTGACCCTGAACATGGGATAAACCCACATCTCTGTGCACCAGCAGGTAACAGCAGCTGGGAATTCAGATTTGTGTTTATTTCTATAAAGATCTGGGCTCCTTAGTCTCAGGTTGCTGGGAATATACAGATTTGTGTTTATTTCTATAGAGATCTGGGCTCCTTAGTCTCAGGTTGCTGGGAATATACAGATTTGTGTTTATTTCTATAAAGATCTGGGCTCCTTAGTCTCAGGTTGCTGGGAATATACAGATTTGTGTTTATTTCTATAAAGATCTGGGCTCCTTAGTCTCAGGTTGCTGGGAATATACAGATTTGTGTTTATTTCTATAAAGATCTGGGCTCCTTAGTCTCAGGTTGCTGGGAATATACAGATTTGTGTTTATTTCTATAGAGATCTGGGCTCCTTAGTCTCAGGTTGCTGGGAATATACAGATTTGTGTTTATTTCTATAGAGATCTGGGCTCCTTAGTCTCAGGTTGCTGGGAATATACAGATTTGTGTTTATTTCTATAGAGATCTGGGCTCCTTAGTCTCAGGTTGCTGGGAATATACAGATTTGTGTTTATTTCTATAGAGATCTGGGCTCCTTAGTCTCAGGTTGCTGGGAATATACAGATTTGTGTTTATTTCTATAAAGATCTGGGCTCCTTAGTCTCAGGTTGCTGGGAATATACAGATTTGTGTTTATTTCTATAGAGATCTGGGCTCCTTAGTCTCAGGTTGCTGGGAATATACAGATTTGTGTTTATTTCTATAAAGATCTGGGCTCCTTAGTCTCAGGTTGCTAGGAATTCAGATTTGTGTTTATTTCTATAGAGATCTGGGCTCCTTAGTCTCAGGTTGCTGGGAATATACAGATTTGTGTTTATTTCTATAAAGATCTGGGCTCCTTAGTCTCAGGTTGCTGGGAATATACAGATTTGTGTTTATTTCTATAAAGATCTGGGCTCCTTAGTCTCAGGTTGCTGGGAATTCAGATTTGTGTTTATTTCTATAAAGATCTGGGCTCCTTAGTCTCAGGTTGCTGGGAATATACAGATTTGTGTTTATTTCTATAGAGATCTGGGCTCCTTAGTCTCAGGTTGCTGGGAATATACAGATTTGTGTTTATTTCTATAAAGATCTGGGCTCCTTAGTCTCAGGTTGCTGGGAATATACAGATTTGTGTTTATTTCTATAAAGATCTGGGCTCCTTAGTCTCAGGTTGCTGGGAATATACAGATTTGTGTTTATTTCTATAAAGATCTGGGCTCCTTAGTCTCAGGTTGCTGGGAATATACAGATTTGTGTTTATTTCTATAAAGATCTGGGCTCCTTAGTCTCAGGTTGCTGGGAATATACAGATTTGTGTTTATTTCTATAAAGATCTGGGCTCCTTAGTCTCAGGTTGCTGGGAATATACAGATTTGTGTTTATTTCTATAAAGATCTGGGCTCCTTAGTCTCAGGTTGCTGGGAATATACAGATTTGTGTTTATTTCTATAGAGATCTGGGCTCCTTAGTCTCAGGTTGCTGGGAATTCAGATTTGTGTTTATTTCTATAGAGATCTGGGCTCCTTATTCTCAGGTTGCTGGGAATATAGAGATTTGTGTTTATTTCTATAAAGATCTGGGCTCCTGCTGGGCTCCTTAGTCTCAGGTTGCTGGGAATATACAGATTTGTGTTTATTTCTATAAAGATCTGGGCTCCTTAGTCTCAGGTTGCTGGGAATATACAGATTTGTGTTTATTTCTATAAAGATCTGGGCTCCTTAGTCTCAGGTTGCTGGGAATATACAGATTTGTGTTTATTTCTATAAAGATCTGGGCTCCTTAGTCTCAGGTTGCTGGGAATTCAGATTTGTGTTTATTTCTATAAAGATCTGGGCTCCTTAGTCTCAGGTTGCTGGGAATTCAGATTTGTGTTTATTTCTATAAAGATCTGGGCTCCTTAGTCTCAGGTTGCTGGGAATATACAGATTTGTGTTTATTTCTATAGAGATCTGGGCTCCTTAGTCTCAGGTTGCTGGGAATTCAGATTTGTGTTTATTTCTATAAAGATCTGGGCTCCTTAGTCTCAGGTTGCTGGGAATATACAGATTTGTGTTTATTTCTATAGAGATCTGGGCTCCTTAGTCTCAGGTTGCTGGGAATATACAGATTTGTGTTTATTTCTATAAAGATCTGGGCTCCTTAGTCTCAGGTTGCTGGGAATTCAGATTTGTGTTTATTTCTATAAAGATCTGGGCTCCTTAGTCTCAGGTTGCTGGGAATTCAGATTTGTGTTTATTTCTATAAAGATCTGGGCTCCTTAGTCTCAGGTTGCTGGGAATATACAGATTTGTGTTTATTTCTATAGAGATCTGGGCTCCTTAGTCTCAGGTTGCTGGGAATTCAGATTTGTGTTTATTTCTATAAAGATCTGGGCTCCTTAGTCTCAGGTTGCTGGGAATATACAGATTTGTGTTTATTTCTATAGAGATCTGGGCTCCTTAGTCTCAGGTTGCTGGGAATATACAGATTTGTGTTTATTTCTATAAAGATCTGGGCTCCTTAGTCTCAGGTTGCTGGGAATATACAGATTTGTGTTTATTTCTATAGAGATCTGGGCTCCTTAGTCTCAGGTTGCTGGGAATATAGAGATTTGTGTTTATTTCTATAAAGATCTGGGCTCCTTAGTCTCAGGTTGCTGGGAATATACAGATTTGTGTTTATTTCTATAAAGATCTGGGCTCCTTAGTCTCAGGTTGCTGGGAATATACAGATTTGTGTTTATTTCTATAAAGATCTGGGCTCCTTAGTCTCAGGTTGCTGGGAATATACAGATTTGTGTTTATTTCTATAAAGATCTGGGCTCCTTAGTCTCAGGTTGCTGGGAATATACAGATTTGTGTTTATTTCTATAAAGATCTGGGCTCCTTAGTCTCAGGTTGCTGGGAATATACAGATTTGTGTTTATTTCTATAAAGATCTGGGCTCCTTAGTCTCAGGTTGCTGGGAATATACAGATTTGTGTTTATTTCTATAAAGATCTGGGCTCCTTAGTCTCAGGTTGCTGGGAATTCAGATTTGTGTTTATTTCTATAAAGATCTGGGCTCCTTAGTCTCAGGTTGCTGGGAATATACAGATTTGTGTTTATTTCTATAGAGATCTGGGCTCCTTAGTCTCAGGTTGCTGGGAATTCAGATTTGTGTTTATTTCTATAAAGATCTGGGCTCCTTAGTCTCAGGTTGCTGGGAATTCAGATTTGTGTTTATTTCTATAAAGATCTGGGCTCCTTAGTCTCAGGTTGCTGGGAATATACAGATTTGTGTTTATTTCTATAAAGATCTGGGCTCCTTAGTCTCAGGTTGCTGGGAATATACAGATTTGTGTTTATTTCTATAAAGATCTGGGCTCCTTAGTCTCAGGTTGCTGGGAATATACAGATTTGTGTTTATTTCTATAGAGATCTGGGCTCCTTAGTCTCAGGTTGCTGGGAATATACAGATTTGTGTTTATTTCTATAAAGATCTGGGCTCCTTAGTCTCAGGTTGCTGGGAATATACAGATTTGTGTTTATTTCTATAAAGATCTGGGCTCCTTAGTCTCAGGTTGCTAGGAATTCAGATTTGTGTTTATTTCTATAAAGATCTGGGCTCCTTAGTCTCAGGTTGCTGGGAATATACAGATTTGTGTTTATTTCTATAGAGATCTGGGCTCCTTAGTCTCAGGTTGCTGGGAATATACAGATTTGTGTTTATTTCTATAGAGATCTGGGCTCCTTAGTCTCAGGTTGCTGGGAATATACAGATTTGTGTTTATTTCTATAAAGATCTGGGCTCCTTAGTCTCAGGTTGCTGGGAATATACAGATTTGTGTTTATTTCTATAAAGATCTGGGCTCCTTAGTCTCAGGTTGCTGGGAATATACAGATTTGTGTTTATTTCTATAAAGATCTGGGCTCCTTAGTCTCAGGTTGCTGGGAATATACAGATTTGTGTTTATTTCTATAAAGATCTCGGCTCCTTAGCCTCAGGTTGCTGGGAATATACAGATTTGTGTTTATTTCTATAGAGATCTGGACTCCTGCTGGGCTCCTTAGTCTCAGGTTGCTGGGAATATACAGATTTGTGTTTATTTCTATAAAGATCTGGGCTCCTTAGTCTCAGGTTGCTGGGAATATACAGATTTGTGTTTATTTCTATAGAGATCTGGGCTCCTTAGTCTCAGGTTGCTGGGAATATACAGATTTGTGTTTATTTCTATAGAGATCTGGGCTCCTTAGTCTCAGGTTGCTGGGAATATACAGATTTGTGTTTATTTCTATAAAGATCTGGGCTCCTTAGTCTCAGGTTGCTGGGAATATACAGATTTGTGTTTATTTCTATAAAGATCTGGGCTCCTTAGTCTCAGGTTGCTGGGAATTCAGATTTGTGTTTATTTCTATAAAGATCTGGGCTCCTGCTGGGCTCCTTAGTCTCAGGTTGCTGGGAATATACAGATTTGTGTTTATTTCTATAAAGATCTGGGCTCCTGCTGGGCTCCTTAGTCTCAGGTTGCTGGGAATATACAGATTTGTGTTTATTTCTATAAAGATCTGGGCTCCTTAGCCTCAGGTTGCTGGGAATATACAGATTTGTGTTTATTTCTATAGAGATCTGGACTCCTGCTGGGCTCCTTAGTCTCAGGTTGCTGGGAATATACAGATTTGTGTTTATTTCTATAAAGATCTGGGCTCCTTAGTCTCAGGTTGCTGGGAATATACAGATTTGTGTTTATTTCTATAAAGATCTGGGCTCCTTAGTCTCAGGTTGCTGGGAATATACAGATTTGTGTTTATTTCTATAAAGATCTGGGCTCCTTAGTCTCAGGTTGCTGGGAATTCAGATTTGTGTTTATTTCTATAGAGATCTGGGCTCCTTAGTCTCAGGTTGCTGGGAATATACAGATTTGTGTTTATTTCTATAGAGATCTGGGCTCCTTAGTCTCAGGTTGCTGGGAATTCAGATTTGTGTTTATTTCTATAAAGATCTGGGCTCCTTAGTCTCAGGTTGCTGGGAATATACAGATTTGTGTTTATTTCTATAAAGATCTGGGCTCCTTAGTCTCAGGTTGCTGGGAATATACAGATTTGTGTTTATTTCTATAAAGATCTGGGCTCCTTAGTCTCAGGTTGCTGGGAATATACAGATTTGTGTTTATTTCTATAAAGATCTGGGCTCCTTAGTCTCAGGTTGCTGGGAATATACAGATTTGTGTTTATTTCTATAGAGATCTGGGCTCCTTAGTCTCAGGTTGCTGGGAATATACAGATTTGTGTTTATTTCTATAAAGATCTGGGCTCCTTAGTCTCAGGTTGCTAGGAATATACAGATTTGTGTTTATTTCTATAAAGATCTGGGCTCCTTAGTCTCAGGTTGCTGGGAATATACAGATTTGTGTTTATTTCTATAGAGATCTGGGCTCCTTAGTCTCAGGTTGCTAGGAATATACAGATTTGTGTTTATTTCTATAGAGATCTGGGCTCCTTAGTCTCAGGTTGCTGGGAATATACAGATTTGTGTTTATTTCTATAAAGATCTGGGCTCCTTAGTCTCAGGTTGCTGGGAATATACAGATTTGTGTTTATTTCTATAGAGATCTGGGCTCCTTAGTCTCAGGTTGCTGGGAATATAGAGATTTGTGTTTATTTCTATAAAGATCTGGGCTCCTTAGTCTCAGGTTGCTGGGAATATACAGATTTGTGTTTATTTCTATAAAGATCTGGGCTCCTTAGTCTCAGGTTGCTGGGAATATACAGATTTGTGTTTATTTCTATAAAGATCTGGGCTCCTTAGTCTCAGGTTGCTGGGAATATACAGATTTGTGTTTATTTCTATAAAGATCTGGGCTCCTTAGTCTCAGGTTGCTGGGAATATACAGATTTGTGTTTATTTCTATAAAGATCTGGGCTCCTTAGTCTCAGGTTGCTGGGAATATACAGATTTGTGTTTATTTCTATAAAGATCTGGGCTCCTTAGTCTCAGGTTGCTGGGAATATACAGATTTGTGTTTATTTCTATAAAGATCTGGGCTCCTTAGTCTCAGGTTGCTGGGAATATACAGATTTGTGTTTATTTCTATAAAGATCTGGGCTCCTTAGTCTCAGGTTGCTGGGAATATACAGATTTGTGTTTATTTCTATAGAGATCTGGGCTCCTTAGTCTCAGGTTGCTGGGAATTCAGATTTGTGTTTATTTCTATAAAGATCTGGGCTCCTTAGTCTCAGGTTGCTGGGAATATACAGATTTGTGTTTATTTCTATAAAGATCTGGGCTCCTTAGTCTCAGGTTGCTGGGAATATACAGATTTGTGTTTATTTCTATAAAGATCTGGGCTCCTTAGTCTCAGGTTGCTGGGAATATACAGATTTGTGTTTATTTCTATAAAGATCTGGGCTCCTTAGTCTCAGGTTGCTGGGAATATACAGATTTGTGTTTATTTCTATAAAGATCTGGGCTCCTTAGTCTCAGGTTGCTGGGAATATAGAGATTTGTGTTTATTTCTATAAAGATCTGGGCTCCTTAGTCTCAGGTTGCTGGGAATATACAGATTTGTGTTTATTTCTATAAAGATCTGGGCTCCTTAGTCTCAGGTTGCTGGGAATATACAGATTTGTGTTTATTTCTATAAAGATCTGGGCTCCTTAGTCTCAGGTTGCTAGGAATTCAGATTTGTGTTTATTTCTATAGAGATCTGGGCTCCTTAGTCTCAGGTTGCTGGGAATATACAGATTTGTGTTTATTTCTATAAAGATCTGGGCTCCTTAGTCTCAGGTTGCTGGGAATATACAGATTTGTGTTTATTTCTATAAAGATCTGGGCTCCTTAGTCTCAGGTTGCTGGGAATATACAGATTTGTGTTTATTTCTATAGAGATCTGGGCTCCTTAGTCTCAGGTTGCTGGGAATATACAGATTTGTGTTTATTTCTATAAAGATCTGGGCTCCTTAGTCTCAGGTTGCTGGGAATTCAGATTTGTGTTTATTTCTATAGAGATCTGGGCTCCTTAGTCTCAGGTTGCTGGGAATATACAGATTTGTGTTTATTTCTATAAAGATCTGGGCTCCTTAGTCTCAGGTTGCTGGGAATTCAGATTTGTGTTTATTTCTATAGAGATCTGGGCTCCTTAGTCTCAGGTTGCTGGGAATTCAGATTTGTGTTTATTTCTATAGAGATCTGGGCTCCTTATTCTCAGGTTGCTGGGAATATAGAGATTTGTGTTTATTTCTATAAAGATCTGGGCTCCTGCTGGGCTCCTTAGTCTCAGGTTGCTGGGAATATACAGATTTGTGTTTATTTCTATAAAGATCTGGGCTCCTTAGTCTCAGGTTGCTGGGAATATACAGATTTGTGTTTATTTCTATAAAGATCTGGGCTCCTTAGTCTCAGGTTGCTGGAATATCAGATTTGTGTTTATTTCTATAAAGATCTGGGCTCCTTAGTCTCAGGTTGCTGGGAATATACAGATTTGTGTTTATTTCTATAAGATCTGGCTCCTTAGTCTCAGGTTGCTGGGAATATACAGATTTGTGTTTATTTCTATAGAGATCTGGGCTCCTTAGTCTCAGGTTGCTGGGAATATACAGATTTGTGTTTATTTCTATAGAGATCTGGGCTCCTTAGTCTCAGGTTGCTGGAATATACAGATTTGTGTTTATTTCTATAAAGATCTGGGCTCCTTAGTCTCAGGTTGCTGGGAATATACAGATTTGTGTTTATTTCTATAAAGATCTGGGCTCCTTAGTCTCAGGTTGCTGGGAATATACAGATTTGTGTTTATTTCTATAAAGATCTGGGCTCCTTAGTCTCAGGTTGCTGGGAATATACAGATTTGTGTTTATTTCTATAAAGATCTGGGCTCCTTAGTCTCAGGTTGCTGGGAATATACAGATTTGTGTTTATTTCTATAGAGATCTGGGCTCCTTAGTCTCAGGTTGCTGGGAATATACAGATTTGTGTTTATTTCTATAAAGATCTGGGCTCCTTAGTCTCAGGTTGCTGGGAATATACAGATTTGTGTTTATTTCTATAAAGATCTGGGCTCCTTAGTCTCAGGTTGCTGGGAATATACAGATTTGTGTTTATTTCTATAAAGATCTGGGCTCCTTAGTCTCAGGTTGCTGGGAATATACAGATTTGTGTTTATTTCTATAAAGATCTGGGCTCCTTAGTCTCAGGTTGCTGGGAATATACAGATTTGTGTTTATTTCTATAAAGATCTGGGCTCCTTAGTCTCAGGTTGCTGGGAATATACAGATTTGTGTTTATTTCTATAAAGATCTGGGCTCCTTAGTCTCAGGTTGCTGGGAATATACAGATTTGTGTTTATTTCTATAAAGATCTGGGCTCCTTAGTCTCAGGTTGCTGGGAATATACAGATTTGTGTTTATTTCTATAGAGATCTGGGCTCCTTAGTCTCAGGTTGCTGGGAATATACAGATTTGTGTTTATTTCTATAAAGATCTGGGCTCCTTAGTCTCAGGTTGCTGGGAATATACAGATTTGTGTTTATTTCTATAAAGATCTGGGCTCCTTAGTCTCAGGTTGCTGGGAATATACAGATTTGTGTTTATTTCTATAAAGATCTGGGCTCCTTAGTCTCAGGTTGCTGGGAATATACAGATTTGTGTTTATTTCTATAAAGATCTGGGCTCCTTAGTCTCAGGTTGCTGGGAATATACAGATTTGTGTTTATTTCTATAAAGATCTGGGCTCCTTAGTCTCAGGTTGCTGGGAATATACAGATTTGTGTTTATTTCTATAAAGATCTGGGCTCCTTAGTCTCAGGTTGCTGGGAATATACAGATTTGTGTTTATTTCTATAAAGATCTGGGCTCCTTAGTCTCAGGTTGCTGGGAATATACAGATTTGTGTTTATTTCTATAAAGATCTGGGCTCCTTAGTCTCAGGTTGCTGGGAATTCAGATTTGTGTTTATATGTATATAGATCTGGGCTCCTTAGTCTCAGGTTGCTGGGAATATACAGATTTGTGTTTATTTCTATAAAGATCTGGGCTCCTTAGTCTCAGGTTGCTGGGAATATACAGATTTGTGTTTATTTCTATAAAGATCTGGGCTCCTTAGTCTCAGGTTGCTGGGAATATACAGATTTGTGTTTATTTCTATAGAGATCTGGGCTCCTTAGTCTCAGGTTGCTGGGAATATACAGATTTGTGTTTATTTCTATAAAGATCTGGGCTCCTTAGTCTCAGGTTGCTGGGAATATACAGATTTGTGTTTATTTCTATAAAGATCTGGGCTCCTTAGTCTCAGGTTGCTGGGAATATACAGATTTGTGTTTATTTCTATAGAGATCTGGGCTCCTTAGTCTCAGGTTGCTGGGAATATACAGATTTGTGTTTTATTTCTATAGAGATCTGGGCTCCTTAGTCTCAGGTTGCTGGGAATATACAGATTTGTGTTTATTTCTATAAAGATCTGGGCTCCTTAGTCTCAGGTTGCTGGGAATATACAGATTTGTGTTTATTTCTATAAAGATCTGGGCTCCTTAGTCTCAGGTTGCTGGGAATATACAGATTTGTGTTTATTTCTATAAAGATCTGGGCTCCTTAGTCTCAGGTTGCTGGGAATATACAGATTTGTGTTTATTTCTATAAAGATCTGGGCTCCTTAGTCTCAGGTTGCTGGGAATATACAGATTTGTGTTTATTTCTATAAGATCTGGGCTCCTTAGTCTCAGGTTGCTGGGAATATACAGATTTGTGTTTATTTCTATAAAGATCTGGGCTCCTTAGTCTCAGGTTGCTGGGAATATACAGATTTGTGTTTATTTCTATAAAGATCTGGGCTCCTTAGTCTCAGGTTGCTGGGAATATACAGATTTGTGTTTATTTCTATAAAGATCTGGGCTCCTTAGTCTCAGGTTGCTGGGAATATACAGATTTGTGTTTATTTCTATAAAGATCTGGGCTCCTTAGTCTCAGGTTGCTGGGAATTCCAGATTTGTGTTTATTTCTATAGAGATCTGGGCTCCTTAGTCTCAGGTTGCTGGGAATATACAGATTTGTGTTTATTTCTATAGAGATCTGGGCTCCTTAGTCTCAGGTTGCTGGGAATATACAGATTTGTGTTTATTTCTATAAAGATCTGGGCTCCTTAGTCTCAGGTTGCTGGGAATATACAGATTTGTGTTTATTTCTATAAAGATCTGGGCTCCTTAGTCTCAGGTTGCTGGGAATATACAGATTTGTGTTTATTTCTATAAAGATCTGGGCTCCTTAGTCTCATGTTGCTGGGAATATACAGATTTGTGTTTATTTCTATAAAGATCTGGGCTCCTTAGTCTCAGGTTGCTGGGAATATACAGATTTGTGTTTATTTCTATAAAGATCTGGGCTCCTTAGTCTCAGGTTGCTGGAATATACAGATTTGTGTTTATTTCTATAAAGATCTGGGCTCCTTAGTCTCAGGTTGCTGGGAATATACAGATTTGTGTTTATTTCTATAAAGATCTGGGCTCCTTAGTCTCAGGTTGCTGGGAATATACAGATTTGTGTTTATTTCTATAAAGATCTGGGCTCCTTAGTCTCAGGTTGCTGGGAATATAGCAGATTTGTGTTTATTTCTATAAAGATCTGGGCTCCTTAGTCTCAGGTTGCTGGGAATTCAGATTTGTGTTTATTTCTATAAAGATCTGGGCTCCTTAGTCTCAGGTTGCTGGGAATATACAGATTTGTGTTTATTTCTATAGAGATCTGGGCTCCTTAGTCTCAGGTTGCTGGGAATATACAGATTTGTGTTTATTTCTATAAAGATCTGGGCTCCTTAGTCTCAGGTTGCTGGGAATATACAGATTTGTGTTTATTTCTATAAAGATCTGGGCTCCTTAGTCTCAGGTTGCTGGGAATATACAGATTTGTGTTTATTTCTATAGAGATCTGGGCTCCTTAGTCTCAGGTTGCTGGGAATATACAGATTTGTGTTTATTTCTATAAAGATCTGGGCTCCTTAGTCTCAGGTTGCTGGGAATATACAGATTTGTGTTTATTTCTATAAAGATCTGGGCTCCTTAGTCTCAGGTTGCTGGGAATATACAGATTTGTGTTTATTTCTATAAGATCTGGGCTCCTTAGTCTCAGGTTGCTGGGAATATACAGATTTGTGTTTATTTCTATAAAGATCTGGGCTCCTTAGTCTCAGGTTGCTGGGAATATACAGATTTGTGTTTATTTCTATAAAGATCTGGGCTCCTTAGTCTCAGGTTGCTGGGAATATACAGATTTGTGTTTATTTCTATAAAGATCTGGGCTCCTTAGTCTCAGGTTGCTGGGAATATACAGATTTGTGTTTATTTCTATAAAGATCTGGGCTCCTTAGTCTCAGGTTGCTGGGAATATACAGATTTGTGTTTATTTCTATAAAGATCTGGGCTCCTTAGTCTCAGGTTGCTGGGAATATACAGATTTGTGTTTATTTCTATAGAGATCTGGGCTCCTTAGTCTCAGGTTGCTGGGAATATACAGATTTGTGTTTATTTCTATAAAGATCTGGGCTCCTTAGTCTCAGGTTGCTGGGAATATACAGATTTGTGTTTATTTCTATAAAGATCTGGGCTCCTTAGTCTCAGGTTGCTGGGAATATACAGATTTGTGTTTATTTCTATAAAGATCTGGGCTCCTTAGTCTCAGGTTGCTGGGAATATACAGATTTGTGTTTATTTCTATAAAGATCTGGGCTCCTTAGTCTCAGGTTGCTGGGAATATACAGATTTGTGTTTATTTCTATAGAGATCTGGGCTCCTTAGTCTCAGGTTGCTGGGAATATACAGATTTGTGTTTATTTCTATAAAGATCTGGGCTCCTTAGTCTCAGGTTGCTGGGAATTAAGATTTGTGTTTATTTCTATAAAGATCTGGGCTCCTTAGTCTCAGGTTGCTGGGAATATACAGATTTGTGTTTATTTCTATAGAGATCTGGGCTCCTTAGTCTCAGGTTGCTGGGAATATACAGATTTGTGTTTATTTCTATAAAGATCTGGGCTCCTTAGTCTCAGGTTGCTGGGAATATACAGATTTGTGTTTATTTCTATAAAGATCTGGGCTCCTTAGTCTCAGGTTGCTGGGAATATACAGATTTGTGTTTATTTCTATAAAGATCTGGGCTCCTTAGTCTCAGGTTGCTGGGAATATACAGATTTGTGTTTATTTCTATAAAGATCTGGGCTCCTTAGTCTCAGGTTGCTGGGAATATACAGATTTGTGTTTATTTCTATAAAGATCTGGGCTCCTTAGTCTCAGGTTGCTGGGAATATACAGATTTGTGTTTATTTCTATAAAGATCTGGGCTCCTTAGTCTCAGGTTGCTGGGAATATACAGATTTGTGTTTATTTCTATAAAGATCTGGGCTCCTTAGTCTCAGGTTGCTGGGAATATACAGATTTGTGTTTATTTCTATAAAGATCTGGGCTCCTTAGTCTCAGGTTGCTGGGAATATACAGATTTGTGTTTATTTCTATAGAGATCTGGGCTCCTTAGTCTCAGGTTGCTGGGAATATACAGATTTGTGTTTATTTCTATAAAGATCTGGGCTCCTTAGTCTCAGGTTGCTGGGAATATACAGATTTGTGTTTATTTCTATAAAGATCTGGGCTCCTTAGTCTCAGGTTGCTGGGAATATACAGATTTGTGTTTATTTCTATAAAGATCTGGGCTCCTTAGTCTCAGGTTGCTGGGAATATACAGATTTGTGTTTATTTCTATAGAGATCTGGGCTCCTTAGTCTCAGGTTGCTGGGAATATACAGATTTGTGTTTATTTCTATAAAGATCTGGGCTCCTTAGTCTCAGGTTGCTGGGAATATACAGATTTGTGTTTATTTCTATAGAGATCTGGGCTCCTTAGTCTCAGGTTGCTGGGTATATAATTATTTGTGTTTATTTCTATAAAGATCTGGGCTCCTTAGTCTCAGGTTGCTGGGAATATACAGATTTGTGTTTATTTCTATAAAGATCTGGGCTCCTTAGTCTCAGGTTGCTGGGAATATACAGATTTGTGTTTATTTCTATAAAGATCTGGGCTCCTTAGTCTCAGGTTGCTGGGAATATACAGATTTGTGTTTATTTCTATAAAGATCTGGGCTCCTTAGTCTCAGGTTGCTGGGAATAAAGATTTGTGTTTATTTATATAAAGATCTGGGCTCAGTAGTCTCAGGTTGCTGGGAATATACAGATTTGTGTTTATTTCTATAAAGATCTGGGCTCCTTAGTCTCAGGTTGCTGGGAATATACAGATTTGTGTTTATTTCTATAAAGATCTGGGCTCCTTAGTCTCAGGTTGCTGGGAATATACAGATTTGTGTTTATTTCTATAAAGATCTGGGCTCCTTAGTCTCAGGTTGCTGGGAATATACAGATTTGTGTTTATTTCTATAAAGATCTGGGCTCCTTAGTCTCAGGTTGCTGGGAATATACAGATTTGTGTTTATTTCTATAAAGATCTGGGCTCCTTAGTCTCAGGTTGCTGGGAATATACAGATTTGTGTTTATTTCTATAAAGATCTGGGCTCCTTAGTCTCAGGTTGCTGGGAATATACAGATTTGTGTTTATTTCTATAAAGATCTGGGCTCCTTAGTCTCAGGTTGCTGGGAATATACAGATTTGTGTTTATTTCTATAAAGATCTGGGCTCCTTAGTCTCAGGTTGCTGGGAATATACAGATTTGTGTTTATTTCTATAAAGATCTGGGCTCCTTAGTCTCAGGTTGCTGGGAATATCAGATTTGTGTTTATTTCTATAGAGATCTGGGCTCCTTAGTCTCAGGTTGCTGGGAATATACAGATTTGTGTTTATTTCTATAAAGATCTGGGCTCCTTAGTCTCAGGTTGCTGGGAATTAAGATTTGTGTTTATTTCTATAAAGATCTGGGCTCCTTAGTCTCAGGTTGCTGGGAATATACAGATTTGTGTTTATTTCTATAAAGATCTGGGCTCCTTAGTCTCAGGTTGCTGGGAATATACAGATTTGTGTTTATTTCTATAAAGATCTGGGCTCCTTAGTCTCAGGTTGCTGGGAATATACAGATTTGTGTTTATTTCTATATAGATCTGGGCTCCTTAGTCTCAGGTTGCTGGGAATATACAGATTTGTGTTTATTTCCTATAAGATCTGGGCTCCTTAGTCTCAGGTTGCTGGGAATATACAGATTTGTGTTTATTTCTATAAAGATCTGGGCTCCTTAGTCTCAGGTTGCTGGGAATATACAGATTTGTGTTTATTTCTATAAAGATCTGGGCTCCTTAGTCTCAGGTTGCTGGGAATATACAGATTTGTGTTTATTTCTATAAGAGATCTGGGCCTCCTTAGTCTCAGGTTGCTGGGAATAGTCCAGGATTTGTGTTTATATCTATAAAGATCGGGGCTCCTTGCTAGTCTTCAGGTTGCTAGGAATATACAGATTTGTGTTTATTTCTATAAGATCTGGGCTCCTTAGTCTCAGGTTGCTGGGAATATACAGATTTGTGTTTATTTCTATAAAGATCTGGGGCTCCTTAGTCTCAGGTTGCTGGGATATATCAGATTTGTGTTTATTTCTATAAAGATCTGGGCTCCTTAGTCTCATGGTTGCTGGGAATATACAAGATTGTGTTTATTTCTATAAGAGATCTGGGCTCCTTAGTCTCAGGTTGCTGGGAATATAAAGATTTGTGTTTTATTTCTATAAAGATCTGGGCTCCTTTGTCTCAGGTTGCTGGGATATCCAGATTTGTGTTTATTTCTATAGAGATCTGGGCTCCTAGTCTCAGGTTGCTGGGAATATACGAGATTTGTGTTTATTTCTATAAAGATCTGGGCTCCTTAGTCTTCAGGTTGCTGGGAATGATACAGATTTGTGTTTATTTCTATAAAGATCTGGGCTCCTTAGTCTCAGGTTGCTGGGAATATACAGATTTGTGTTATTTCTATAAAGATCTGGGCTCCTTAGTCTCAGGTTGTGGGAATATACAGATTTGTGGTTTATTTCTATAAGATCTGGGGCACCTTAGTCTCAGGTTGCTGGGAATATACAGATTTGTGTTTATTTCTATAAAGATCTGGGCTCCTTAGTCTCAGGTTGCTGGGAATATACAGATTTGTGTTTATTTCTATAAGATCTGGGCTCCCTTAGTCTCAGGTTGCTGGGAATATACAGATTTGTGTTTATTTCTATAAAGATCTGGGCTCCTTAGTCTCCAGGTTGCTGGGAATTACAGATTTGTGTTTATTTCTATAAAGATCTGGGCTTCCTTAGTCTCAGGTTGCTGGGAATATACAGATTTGTGTTTATTTCTATAAGAGATCTGGGCTCCTTAGTCTCAGGTTGCTGGGAATATACAGATTTGTGTTTATTTTCTATAGAGATCTGGGCTCCTTAGGTCTCAGGTTGCTGGGAATATACAGATTTGTGTTTTATTTCTATAAAGATCTGGGCTCCTTAGTCTCAGGTTGCTGGGAATATACAGATTTGTGTTTATTTCTATAGAGGATCTGGGCTCCTTAGTCTAGGTTGCTGGGAATATACAGATTTGTGTTTATTTCTATAAGATCTGGGCTCCTTAGTCTCAGGTTGCTGGGAAATATACAGATTTGTGTTTATTTCTATAAAGATCTGGGCTCCTTAGTCTCAGGTTGCTGGGAATATACAGATTTGTGTTTATTTCTATAAAGATTCTGGGCTCCTTAGTCTCAGGTTGCTGGGAATATACAGATTTGTGTTTATTTCTATAAAGATCTGGGCTCCTTAGTCTCAGGTTGCTGGGAATATACAGATTTGTGTTTATTTCTATAAGATCTGGGCTCCTTAGTCTCAGGTTGCCTGGGAATATACAGATTTGTGTTTATTTCTATAAAGATCTGGGCTCCTTAGTCTCAGGTTTGCTGGGAATTCAGATTTGTGTTTATTTCTATAAGATCTGGGCTCCTTAGTCTCAGGTTGCTGGGAATATACAGATTTGTGTTTATTTCTATAAAGATCAGGGCTCCTTAGTCTCAGGTTGCTGGGAATATACAGATTTGTGTTTATTTCTATAAAGATCTGGGCTCCTTAGTCTCAGGTTGCTGGGAATATACAGATTTGTGTTTATTTCTATAGAGATCTGGGCTCCTTAGTCTCAGGTTGCTGGGAATTATACAGATTTGTGTTTATTTCTATAAAGATCTGGGCTCCTTAGTCTCAGGTTGCTGGGAATATACAGATTTGTGTTTATTTCTATAGAGATCTGGGCTCCTTAGTCTCAGGTTGCTAGGAATATACAGATTTGTGTTTATTTCTATAAAGATCTGGGCTCCTTAGTCTCAGGTTGCTGGGAATATACAGATTTGTGTTTATTTCTATAAAGATCTGGGCTCCTTAGTCTCAGGTTGCTGGGAATATACAGATTTGTGTTTATTTCTATAAAGATCTGGGCTCCTTAGTCTCAGGTTGCTGGGAATATACAGATTTGTGTTTATTTCTATAAAGATCTGGGCTCCTTAGTCTCAGGTTGCTGGGAATATACAGATTTGTGTTTATTTCTATAAAGATCTGGGCTCCTTAGTCTCAGGTTGCTGGGAATATACAGATTTGTGTTTATTTCTATAAAGATCTGGGCTCCTTAGTCTCAGGTTGCTGGGAATATACAGATTTGTGTTTATTTCTATAAAGATCTGGGCTCCTTAGTCTCAGGTTGCTGGGAATATACAGATTTGTGTTTATTTCTATAAAGATCTGGGCTCCTTAGTCTCAGGTTGCTGGGAATATACAGATTTGTGTTTATTTCTATAAAGATCTGGGCTCCTTAGTCTCAGGTTGCTGGGAATATACAGATTTGTGTTTATTTCTATAGAGATCTGGGCTCCTTAGTCTCAGGTTGCTGGGAATATACAGATTTGTGTTTATTTCTATAAAGATCTGGGCTCCTTAGTCTCAGGTTGCTGGGAATATACAGATTTGTGTTTATTTCTATAAAGATCTGGGCTCCTTAGTCTCAGGTTGCTGGGAATATACAGATTTGTGTTTATTTCTATAAAGATCTGGGCTCCTTAGTCTCAGGTTGCTGGGAATATACAGATTTGTGTTTATTTCTATAAAGATCTGGGCTCCTTAGTCTCAGGTTGCTGGGAATATACAGATTTGTGTTTATTTCTATAAAGATCTGGGCTCCTTAGTCTCAGGTTGCTGGGAATATACAGATTTGTGTTTATTTCTATAAAGATCTGGGCTCCTTAGTCTCAGGTTGCTGGGAATATACAGATTTGTGTTTATTTCTATAAAGATCTGGGCTCCTTAGTCTCAGGTTGCTGGGAATATACAGATTTGTGTTTATTTCTATAGAGATCTGGGCTCCTTAGTCTCAGGTTGCTGGGAATATACAGATTTGTGTTTATTTCTATAAAGATCTGGGCTCCTTAGTCTCAGGTTGCTGGGAATATACAGATTTGTGTTTATTTCTATAAAGATCTGGGCTCCTTAGTCTCAGGTTGCTGGGAATTCAGATTTGTGTTTATTTCTATAAAGATCTGGGCTCCTTAGTCTCAGGTTGCTGGGAATATACAGATTTGTGTTTATTTCTATAAAGATCTGGGCTCCTTAGTCTCAGGTTGCTGGGAATATACAGATTTGTGTTTATTTCTATAAAGATCTGGGCTCCTTAGTCTCAGGTTGCTGGGAATATACAGATTTGTGTTTATTTCTATAAAGATCTGGGCTCCTTAGTCTCAGGTTGCTGGGAATATACAGATTTGTGTTTATTTCTATAGAGATCTGGGCTCCTTAGTCTCAGGTTGCTGGGAATATACAGATTTGTGTTTATTTCTATAAAGATCTGGGCTCCTTAGTCTCAGGTTGCTGGGAATATACAGATTTGTGTTTATTTCTATAAAGATCTGGGCTCCTTAGTCTCAGGTTGCTGGGAATATACAGATTTGTGTTTATTTCTATAAAGATCTGGGCTCCTTAGTCTCAGGTTGCTGGGAATATACAGATTTGTGTTTATTTCTATAAAGATCTGGGCTCCTTAGTCTCAGGTTGCTGGGAATATACAGATTTGTGTTTATTTCTATAAAGATCTGGGCTCCTTAGTCTCAGGTTGCTGGGAATATACAGATTTGTGTTTATTTCTATAGAGATCTGGGCTCCTTAGTCTCAGGTTGCTGGGAATATACAGATTTGTGTTTATTTCTATAAAGATCTGGGCTCCTTAGTCTCAGGTTGCTGGGAATATACAGATTTGTGTTTATTTCTATAAAGATCTGGGCTCCTTAGTCTCAGGTTGCTGGGAATATACAGATTTGTGTTTATTTCTATAAAGATCTCTATAAAGATCTGGGCTCCTTTAGTCTCAGGTTGCTGGGAATATACAGATTTGTGTTTATTTCTATAGAGATCTGGGCTCCTTAGTCTCAGGTTGCTGGGAATATACAGATTTGTGTTTTATTTCTATAAAGATCTGGGCTCCTTAGTCTCAGGTTGCTGGGAATATACAGATTTGTGTTTTATTTCTATAGAGATCTGGGCTCCTTAGTCTCAGGTTGCTGGGAATATACAGATTTGTGTTTTTTTCTATAGAGATCTGGGCTCCCTTAGTCTCAGGTTGCTGGGAATATACAGATTTGTGTTTAATTTCTATAAAGATCTGGGCTCCTTAGTCTCAGGTTGCTGGGAATATACAGATTTGTGTTTATTTCTATAAAGATCTGGGCTCCTTAGTCTCAGGTTGCTGGGAATATACAGATTTGTGTTTATTTCTATAGAGATCTGGGCTCCTTAGTCTCAGGTTGCTGGGAATATACAGATTTGTGTTTATTTCTATAAAGATCTGGGCTCCTTAGTCTCAGGTTGCTGGGAATATACAGATTTGTGTTTATTTCTATAAAGATCTGGGCTCCTTAGTCTCAGGTTGCTGGGAATATACAGATTTGTGTTTATTTCTATAAGATCTGGGCTCCTTAGTCTCAGGTTGCTGGGAATATACAGATTTGTGTTTATTTCTATAGAGATCTGGGCTCCTTAGTCTCAGGTTGCTGGGAATATACAGATTTGTGTTTATTTCTATAAAGATCTGGGCTCCTTAGTCTCAGGTTGCTGGGAATATACAGATTTGTGTTTATTTCTATAAAGATCTGGGCTCCTTAGTCTCAGGTTGCTGGGAATATACAGATTTGTGTTTATTTCTATAAAGATCTGGGCTCCTTAGTCTCAGGTTGCTGGGAATATACAGATTTGTGTTTATTTCTATAAAGATCTGGGCTCCTTAGTCTCAGGTTGCTGGGAATATACAGATTTGTGTTTATTTCTATAAAGATCTGGGCTCCTTAGTCTCAGGTTGCTGGGAATATACAGATTTGTGTTTATTTCTATAAGATCTGGGCTCCTTAGTCTCAGGTTGCTGGGAATATACAGATTTGTGTTTATTTCTATAAAGATCTGGGCTCCTTAGTCTCAGGTTGCTGGGAATATACAGATTTGTGTTTATTTCTATAAAGATCTGGGCTCCTTAGTCTCAGGTTGCTGGGAATATACAGATTTGTGTTTATTTCTATAAAGATCTGGGCTCCTTAGTCTCAGGTTGCTGGGAATATACAGATTTGTGTTTATTTCTATAAGATCTGGGCTCCTTAGTCTCAGGTTGCTGGGAATATACAGATTTGTGTTTATTTCTATAAAGATCTGGGCTCCTTAGTCTCAGGTTGCTGGGAATATACAGATTTGTGTTTATTTCTATAAAGATCTGGGCTCCTTAGTCTCAGGTTGCTGGGAATATACAGATTTGTGTTTATTTCTATAAAGATCTGGGCTCCTTAGTCTCAGGTTGCTGGGAATATACAGATTTGTGTTTATTTCTATAAAGATCTGGGCTCCTTAGTCTCAGGTTGCTGGGAATATACAGATTTGTGTTTATTTCTATAAAGATCTGGGCTCCTTAGTCTCAGGTTGCTGGGAATATACAGATTTGTGTTTATTTCTATAAAGATCTGGGCTCCTTAGTCTCAGGTTGCTGGGAATATACAGATTTGTGTTTATTTCTATAAAGATCTGGGCTCCTTAGTCTCAGGTTGCTGGGAATATACAGATTTGTGTTTATTTCTATAAAGATCTGGGCTCCTTAGTCTCAGGTTGCTGGGAATATACAGATTTGTGTTTATTTCTATAAAGATCTGGGCTCCTTAGTCTCAGGTTGCTGGGAATATACAGATTTGTGTTTATTTCTATAGAGATCTGGGCTCCTTAGTCTCAGGTTGCTGGGAATATACAGATTTGTGTTTATTTCTATAAAGATCTGGGCTCCTTAGTCTCAGGTTGCTGGGAATATATCAGATTTGTGTTTATTTTCTATAGAAGATCTAGGGCTCCGTTAGTCTCATGGGTTGCTGGAATATACAGATTTGTGTTTATTTCTATAGAAGATCTGGCTCCTTATTCTCAGGTAGCTGGGATTATCGAGATTTGTGTTTATTTCTATGATCAAGGGATCAGTGGGCTCCTTATGTCTCAGGTTGCTGGGAATATACCGATTTGTGTTTATTTCTATAAGATCTGGGCTCCTTAGTCTCAGGTTGCTGATGGAATATCAAGATTTGTGTTTTATTTCTATAAAGATCTCGGGCTCCCTTAGTCTTCCGGTTGCTAGGAATTCAGTATTTGTGTTTATTTCTATAGAAGATCTGGGCTCCTTAGTCTCAGGTGTTTTTCTGGGAATATACGGAGATTTGTGTTTATTTCTATAAAGATCTGGGGCTCCTTAGTCTCAGGTTGCTGGGAATATACAGATTTGTGTTTATTTCTATAAGATCTGGGCTCCTTAGTCTCAGGTTGCTGGGAATATACAGATTTGTGTTTATTTCTATTAAGATCTGGGTCTCCTTAGGTCTCAGGTTGCTGGGAAATATACAGATTTGGGTGTTTATTTCTATAAAGATCTGGGCTCCTTAGTCTCAGGTTGCTGGGAATATACAGATTTGTGTTTATTTCTATAAAGATCTGGGCTCCTTAGTCTCAGGTTGCTGGGAATATACAGATTTGTGTTTATTTCTATAAAGATCTGGGCTCCTTAGTCTCAGGTTGCTGGGAATATACAGATTTGTGTTTATTTCTATAAAGATCTGGGCTCCTTAGTCTCAGGTTGCTGGGAATATACAGATTTGTGTTTATTTCTATAGAGATCTGGGCTCCTTAGTCTCAGGTTGCTGGGAATATACAGATTTGTGTTTATTTCTATAAAGATCTGGGCTCCTTAGTCTCAGGTTGCTGGGAATATACAGATTTGTGTTTATTTCTATAGAGATCTGGGCTCCTTAGTCTCAGGTTGCTGGGAATATACAGATTTGTGTTTATTTCTATAAAGATCTGGGCTCCTTAGTCTCAGGTTGCTGGGAATATACAGATTTGTGTTTATTTCTATAAAGATCTGGGCTCCTTAGTCTCAGGTTGCTGGGAATATACAGATTTGTGTTTATTTCTATAGAGATCTGGGCTCCTTAGTCTCAGGTTGCTGGGAATATACAGATTTGTGTTTATTTCTATAAAGATCTGGGCTCCTTAGTCTCAGGTTGCTAGGAATATACAGATTTGTGTTTATTTCTATAAAGATCTGGGCTCCTTAGTCTCAGGTTGCTGGGAATATACAGATTTGTGTTTATTTCTATAGAGATCTGGGCTCCTTAGTCTCAGGTTGCTGGGAATATACAGATTTGTGTTTATTTCTATAAAGATCTGGGCTCCTTAGTCTCAGGTTGCTGGGAATATACAGATTTGTGTTTATTTCTATAAAGATCTGGGCTCCTTAGTCTCAGGTTGCTGGGAATATACAGATTTGTGTTTATTTCTATAAAGATCTGGGCTCCTTAGTCTCAGGTTGCTGGGAATATACAGATTTGTGTTTATTTCTATAAAGATCTGGGCTCCTTAGTCTCAGGTTGCTGGGAATATACAGATTTGTGTTTATTTCTATAAAGATCTGGGCTCCTTAGTCTCAGGTTGCTGGGAATATACAGATTTGTGTTTATTTCTATAAAGATCTGGGCTCCTTAGTCTCAGGTTGCTGGGAATATACAGATTTGTGTTTATTTCTATAAAGATCTGGGCTCCTTAGTCTCAGGTTGCTGGGAATATACAGATTTGTGTTTATTTCTATAGAGATCTGGGCTCCTTAGTCTCAGGTTGCTGGGAATATACAGATTTGTGTTTATTTCTATAAAGATCTGGGCTCCTTAGTCTCAGGTTGCTAGGAATATACAGATTTGTGTTTATTTCTATAGAGATCTGGGCTCCTTAGTCTCAGGTTGCTGGGAATATACAGATTTGTGTTTATTTCTATAAAGATCTGGGCTCCTTAGTCTCAGGTTGCTGGGAATATACAGATTTGTGTTTATTTCTATAAAGATCTGGGCTCCTTAGTCTCAGGTTGCTGGGAATATACAGATTTGTGTTTATTTCTATAGAGATCTGGGCTCCTTAGTCTCAGGTTGCTGGGAATATAGAGATTTGTGTTTATTTCTATAAAGATCTGGGCTCCTTAGTCTCAGGTTGCTGGGAATATACAGATTTGTGTTTATTTCTATAAAGATCTGGGCTCCTTAGTCTCAGGTTGCTGGGAATATACAGATTTGTGTTTATTTCTATAGAGATCTGGGCTCCTTAGTCTCAGGTTGCTGGGAATATACAGATTTGTGTTTATTTCTATAAAGATCTGGGCTCCTTAGTCTCAGGTTGCTGGGAATATACAGATTTGTGTTTATTTCTATAAAGATCTGGGCTCCTTAGTCTCAGGTTGCTGGGAATATACAGATTTGTGTTTATTTCTATAAAGATCTGGGCTCCTTAGTCTCAGGTTGCTGGGAATATACAGATTTGTGTTTATTTCTATAAAGATCTGGGCTCCTTAGTCTCAGGTTGCTGGGAATATACAGATTTGTGTTTATTTCTATAAAGATCTGGGCTCCTTAGTCTCAGGTTGCTGGGAATATACAGATTGTGGTTTAATTTCTCTAACGATCTGGGCTCCTTAGTCTCAGGTTGCTGGGGAATTCAGATTTGTGTTTTATTTCTATAAAGATCTGGGCTCCTTAGTCTCAGGTTGCTGGGAATATACAGATTTGTGTTTATTTCTCATAGAGATCTGGGCTCCTTAGTCTCAGGTTGCTGGGAATACAGATTTGTGTTTATTTCTATAGAGATTGGGCTCCTTAGTCTCAGGTTGCTGGGAATATACAGATTTGTGTTTATTTCTATAAGAGATCTGGGCTCCTTAGTCTCAGGTTGCTGGGAATATACAGATTGTGTTTATTTCTATAAAGATCTGGGCTCCCTTAGTCTCAGGTTTGCTGGGAATATACAGATTTGTGTTTATTTCTATAAAGATCTGGGCTACCTTAGTCTCAGGTTGCTGGGAATATACAGATTTGTGTTTATTTCCTATAAAGATCTGGGCTCCTTAGTCTCAGGTTGCTGGGAATATACAGATTTGTGTTTATTTCTATAAAGATCTGGGCTCCTTAGTCTCAGGTTGCTGGGAATATACAGATTTGTGTTTATTTCTATAAAGATCTGGGCTCCTTCGTCTCAGGTTGCTGGGAATATACCGATTTGTGTTTATTTCTATAAAGATCTGGGCTCCTTAGTCTCAGGTTGCTGGGAATATACAGATTTGTGTTTATTTCTATAAAGATCTGGGGCTCCTTAGTCTCAGGTTGCTGGGAATATACAGATTTGTGTTTATTTCTATAAAGATCTGGGCTCCTTAGTCTCAGGTTGCTGGGAATATAGAGATTTGTGTTTATTTCTATAAAGATCTGGGCTCCTTAGTCTCAGGTTGCTGGGAATTCAGATTTGTGTTTATTTCTATAAAGATCTGGGCTCCTTAGTCTCAGGTTGCTGGGAATATACAGATTTGTGTTTATTTCTATAGAGATCTGGGCTCCTTAGTCTCAGGTTGCTGGGAATATACAGATTTGTGTTTATTTCTATAAAGATCTGGGCTCCTTAGTCTCAGGTTGCTGGGAATATACAGATTTGTGTTTATTTCTATAAAGATCTGGGCTCCTTAGTCTCAGGTTGCTGGGAATATACAGATTTGTGTTTATTTCTATAGAGATCTGGGCTCCTTAGTCTCAGGTTGCTGGGAATATACAGATTTGTGTTTATTTCTATAAAGATCTGGGCTCCTTAGTCTCAGGTTGCTGGGAATATACAGATTTGTGTTTATTTCTATAGAGATCTGGGCTCCTTAGTCTCAGGTTGCTGGGAATATAGAGATTTGTGTTTATTTCTATAAAGATCTGGGCTCCTTAGTCTCAGGTTGCTGGGAATATACAGATTTGTGTTTATTTCTATAAAGATCTGGGCTCCTTAGTCTCAGGTTGCTGGGAATATACAGATTTGTGTTTATTTCTATAAAGATCTGGGCTCCTTAGTCTCAGGTTGCTGGGAATATACAGATTTGTGTTTATTTCTATAAAGATCTGGGCTCCTTAGTCTCAGGTTGCTGGGAATATACAGATTTGTGTTTATTTCTATAAAGATCTGGGCTCCTTAGTCTCAGGTTGCTGGGAATATACAGATTTGTGTTTATTTCTATAGAGATCTGGGCTCCTTAGTCTCAGGTTGCTGGGAATATACAGATTTGTGTTTATTTCTATAAAGATCTGGGCTCCTTAGTCTCAGGTTGCTAGGAATTCAGATTTGTGTTTATTTCTATAGAGATCTGGGCTCCTTAGTCTCAGGTTGCTGGGAATATACAGATTTGTGTTTATTTCTATAAAGATCTGGGCTCCTTAGTCTCAGGTTGCTGGGAATATACAGATTTGTGTTTATTTCTATAAAGATCTGGGCTCCTTAGTCTCAGGTTGCTGGGAATATACAGATTTGTGTTTATTTCTATAGAGATCTGGGCTCCTTAGTCTCAGGTTGCTGGGAATTCAGATTTGTGTTTATTTCTATAAAGATCTGGGCTCCTTAGTCTCAGGTTGCTGGGAATTCAGATTTGTGTTTATTTCTATAGAGATCTGGGCTCCTTAGTCTCAGGTTGCTGGGAATATACAGATTTGTGTTTATTTCTATAGAGATCTGGGCTCCTTAGTCTCAGGTTGCTGGGAATATACAGATTTGTGTTTATTTCTATAAAGATCTGGGCTCCTTAGTCTCAGGTTGCTGGGAATATACAGATTTGTGTTTATTTCTATAAAGATCTGGGCTCCTTAGTCTCAGGTTGCTGGGAATTCAGATTTGTGTTTATTTCTATAAAGATCTGGGCTCCTTAGTCTCAGGTTGCTGGGAATATACAGATTTGTGTTTATTTCTATAGAGATCTGGGCTCCTTAGTCTCAGGTTGCTGGGAATATACAGATTTGTGTTTATTTCTATAAAGATCTGGGCTCCTTAGTCTCAGGTTGCTGGGAATTCAGATTTGTGTTTATTTCTATAGAGATCTGGGCTCCTTAGTCTCAGGTTGCTGGGAATATACAGATTTGTGTTTATTTCTATAGAGATCTGGGCTCCTTAGTCTCAGGTTGCTGGGAATATACAGATTTGTGTTTATTTCTATAAAGATCTGGGCTCCTTAGTCTCAGGTTGCTGGGAATATACAGATTTGTGTTTATTTCTATAAAGATCTGGGCTCCTTAGTCTCATGTTGCTGGGAATATACAGATTTGTGTTTATTTCTATAAAGATCTGGGCTCCTTAGTCTCAGGTTGCTGGGAATATACAGATTTGTGTTTATTTCTATAAAGATCTGGGCTCCTTAGTCTCAGGTTGCTGGGAATATACAGATTTGTGTTTATTTCTATAAAGATCTGGGCTCCTTAGTCTCAGGTTGCTGGGAATATACAGATTTGTGTTTATTTCTATAAAGATCTGGGCTCCTTAGTCTCAGGTTGCTGGGAATATACAGATTTGTGTTTATTTCTATAAAGATCTGGGCTCCTTAGTCTCAGGTTGCTGGGAATATACAGATTTGTGTTTATTTCTATAAAGATCTGGGCTCCTTAGTCTCAGGTTGCTGGGAATATAGAGATTTGTGTTTATTTCTATAAAGATCTGGGCTCCTTAGTCTCAGGTTGCTGGGAATTCAGATTTGTGTTTATTTCTATAAAGATCTGGGCTCCTTAGTCTCAGGTTGCTGGGAATATACAGATTTGTGTTTATTTCTATAGAGATCTGGGCTCCTTAGTCTCAGGTTGCTGGGAATATACAGATTTGTGTTTATTTCTATAAAGATCTGGGCTCCTTAGTCTCAGGTTGCTGGGAATATACAGATTTGTGTTTATTTCTATAGAGATCTGGGCTCCTTAGTCTCAGGTTGCTGGGAATTCAGATTTGTGTTTATTTCTATAAAGATCTGGGCTCCTTAGTCTCAGGTTGCTGGGAATATACAGATTTGTGTTTATTTCTATAAAGATCTGGGCTCCTTAGTCTCAGGTTGCTGGGAATATACAGATTTGTGTTTATTTCTATAAAGATCTGGGCTCCTTAGTCTCAGGTTGCTGGGAATATACAGATTTGTGTTTATTTCTATAAAGATCTGGGCTCCTTAGTCTCAGGTTGCTGGGAATATACAGATTTGTGTTTATTTCTATAAAGATCTGGGCTCCTTAGTCTCAGGTTGCTGGGAATATACAGATTTGTGTTTATTTCTATAAAGATCTGGGCTCCTTAGTCTCAGGTTGCTGGGAATTCAGATTTGTGTTTATTTCTATAAAGATCTGGGCTCCTTAGTCTCAGGTTGCTGGGAATATACAGATTTGTGTTTATTTCTATAGAGATCTGGGCTCCTGCTGGGCTCCTTAGTCTCAGGTTGCTGGGAATTCAGATTTGTGTTTATTTCTATAAAGATCTGGGCTCCTTAGTCTCAGGTTGCTGGGAATATACAGATTTGTGTTTATTTCTATAAAGATCTGGGCTCCTGCTGGGCTCCTTAGTCTCAGGTTGCTGGGAATATACAGATTTGTGTTTATTTCTATAAAGATCTGGGCTCCTTAGCCTCAGGTTGCTGGGAATATACAGATTTGTGTTTATTTCTATAGAGATCTGGACTCCTGCTGGGCTCCTTAGTCTCAGGTTGCTGGGAATATACAGATTTGTGTTTATTTCTATAAAGATCTGGGCTCCTTAGTCTCAGGTTGCTGGGAATATACAGATTTGTGTTTATTTCTATAAAGATCTGGGCTCCTTAGTCTCAGGTTGCTGGGAATATACAGATTTGTGTTTATTTCTATAGAGATCTGGGCTCCTTAGTCTCAGGTTGCTGGGAATATACAGATTTGTGTTTATTTCTATAAAGATCTGGGCTCCTGCTGGGCTCCTTAGTCTCAGGTTGCTAGGAATTCAGATTTGTGTTTATTTCTATAGAGATCTGGGCTCCTGCTGGGCTCCTTAGTCTCAGGTTGCTGGGAATATACAGATTTGTGTTTATTTCTATAGAGATCTGGGCTCCTGCTGGGCTCCTTAGTTTCAGGTTGCTGGGAATATACAGATTTGTGTTTATTTCTATAGAGATCTAGGCTCCTGCTGGGCTCCTTAGTCTCAGGGACAAGGTTGCTGAGAATAAACAGAGCCCAGTATACAAAGACCACATAAAATTTACTGCAGTTTGCAATCTTTGTGCATTAAATTCTTTACTTACTTTTAAAGGGACAGCACAAAAAAAAATGTATGCTTACCTGATAAATTTATTTCTTTTTTGACACGATGAGTCCACGGATCATCTTAATTACTAATGGGATTACCTCTCCTGCCCTGCAGGAGGCGGCAAAGAGCACCACAGCAAAGCTGTTAAATAGCTCCTCCCTCCCTTCCCTCCCACTCCAGTCATTCAACCGAAGTTAAGGAGAGAAAGGAAGAACAAGGTGCAGAGGTGTCTGGAGTTTATAACATACAAATAACCTGTCTAAACAACAGGGCAGGCTGTGGACTCATCGTGTCAAAAAAGAAATAAATTTATCAGGTAAGCATTTTGTTTTCTTTTTAATGACAGGATGAGTCCACGGATCATCTTAATTACTAATGGGAACCAATACCCAAGCCAGAGTACACAGATGATACGAGAGGGACAAGACAGGGAACCTAATCGGAAGGCACCACTGCTTGAAAAAAACGGCCTCAGCTGAGGCAAAATTGTCAATTTTGTAGAACTTTGAAAAAGTGTGAAGGGAGGAACAAATTGCAGCCTTGCAAATCTGTTCCACAGAAGCTTCATTCTTGAATGCCCATGAGGAAGTAACAGCCCTCGTGGAATGAGCCATAACTTTCTATGGGAGGCTGCTGTCCAGCAGTCTCATATGCAAAACGAATGATACTCTTCAGCCAAAAAGAAAGGGAAGTAGCCGTAGCTTTCTGTCCCTTACGTTTTCCTGAGAAAACCACAGACAAAGCAGAAGACTGATGAAAATCCTTAGTCGCCTGCATGAAAAACTTTAAAGCCTGAACCACGTCCAAATTGTGCAGAAGTCGTTTATTAGGACTAGGACACAAGGAAGGAACAACAATCTCCTGATTAATGTTCCGATCAGAAACAACCTTAGGAAGAAATCCTAACTGAGTACGTAAAACTACTTTATCTGAATGAAAAATAAGGTAAGGGAACTCATACTACAATGCCGAGAGCTCTAACACTCTACGAGCTGAAGAAATAGCTACAGGAAATAAAACTTTCCAAGATAACAACTTAATATCCAAGGAATGCATAAGCTCAAATGGAGCCCCTTGCAGAACTTTGAGAACTGAATTAAGACTCCATGGAGGAGTAACTGACTTAAACCCAGGCCTGATCCTGATCAAAAGGATTGCACATCTGGAACATCTGCCAGACGCTTGTGTAACAAAAAGATAAGGCAGAAATTTGACCCCTTAGGGAACTTGTAGATAATCCTTTCTCCAAACCCTATTGGAGAAAAGACAAAATTCTAGGAATCCTAACTCTACTCCAAGAGTAGACCTTGGATTCAGCGTTCAATCTCCAAGCAGTCAGTTTTAGAGAAACTAGAGCTGGATAAAGGAAGGGTCCTTGAAGTAGAAGGTCCTTCCTCAACTGACGTTTCCAAGGTGGCAGAGATGATATGTCCACCAGATCTGCATACCAAATCCTGCAAGGCCAAGCTGGTGCAATGAGGATCGCCGAGGCCCTCTCCTTTCTTGCTTGATTCGAGCAATGCCTTGAGGAAGAAAGGCAAACGGAAGAAATAGGTATGCTAAACTGAAAGTCCAAGGCGCGGCCAGGGCATCTATCAGTACCGCCTGAGGGTCCCTGGACCTCGACCCGTACCTCAAAAACTTGGCATTCTGCCGAGATGCCATGAGATCCAATTCCGGCTGACCCCATCTGAGAATCAGACTGGAAAACACTTGCAGATGGAGTTCCCACTCCCCAGGATGAAAAAGTCTGCCTGCTCAGGAAGTCCGCCTCCCAGTTGTCCACTCCCGGGATGAGGATCGCCAACAGACAGCAAGAGTGGGCTTCCGTCCACTGAATTATTTTGGTTACCTCTATCATTGCTAAGGAACATAGCGTTCCCCCTGATGATTGACGTAAGTCACTGAAGTTATGTTGTCTGACTGGAACCTGATAAACTGGAACTAGGCTAACTAGGGTCAGGCCAGAAGAACATTGAAGATCGCTCTCAACTCCAGAATGTTTATGGGTAGAACAGACTCTGACTGAGTCTAAACTCCCTGAGCCTTTAGGGAGCCCCAGACTGCTCCCCAACCTAGAAGGCTGGCATCTGTCGTCATAATCACCCAAGATGGTCTGCGAAAGCAGGATCCCTGGGGGAGATGATCCAGAGACAACCACCATTGAAGAGAATCCCTTGTCTCCTGCTCCAGTATTATTTGAGGAGACAAGCCTGCATAATCTTCATTCCATTGTTTAAGCATGTTTAACTGCAGAGGTCTGAGGTGAAACCGAACAAATGGGTTGATGTCCATTGCTGCCACCATCAGCCTGATACCTTCATGCACTGAGCCACTGATGGCCAAGGAGTAGACTGCAGAACTAGATCAGAATCGAAATCTTTGAATTCCTGACTTCTGTCAGAAAAAAACTACCTTGATAGGGAATCTAATGTTCCTAAGGCAAATACCCTTGTGGCTTGGACTGCTCCCGCTTGGAAGAGGGGGTGTAAGAATCTTCCTTGAAAATTCGATAGGAAATAAAATTACTCTGACGTCCGATTTATTTCTCTTATCCTGAGGGAGGGAAAAGCCCTTATCTCCCCTAATATCAGAGTTATCTCCGTCAAACCCGGTCCAAACAAGGTCCTTCCCTTGTAAGGAATCACCAAAGTTTAGACTTAGATGAGACATCAGTAGACCAGGATCTTAACCATAATGCTCTGCAGGTCATTATAGGAAGCTTGAAATCTTAACTTCCCCTAAAGGCAAGCATATAGCAGTGATAGCACATGATATAATACAGCAGTGTGCTCATGCTGTACAGTGGTAATATAGCAGTGATAGCACATGATATAATACAGTAGTGTGCTCATGCTGTACAGTGGTAATATAGCAGTGATAGCACATGATATAATACAGCAGTGTGCTCATGCTGTACAGTGGTAATATAGCAGTGATAGCACATGATATAATACAGCAGTGTGCTCATGCTGTACAGTGGTAATATAGCAGTGATAGCACATGATATTATACAGCAGTGTGCTCATGCTGTACAGTGGTAAAATAGCAGTGATAGCACATTATGTTATACAGCAGTGTGCTCATGCTGTACAGTGGTAGTATAGCAGTGATAGCACATGATATAATACAGCAGTGTGCTCATGCTGTACAGTGGTAGTATAGCAGTGATAGCACATGATATTATACAGTAGTGTGCTCATGCTGTACAGTGGTAATATAGCAGTGATAACACATGATATTATACAGTAGTGTGCTCATGCTGTACAGTGGTAATATAGTAGAGATAGCACATGATATTATACAGTAGTGTGCTCATGCTGTAAAGTGGTAGTATAGTAGTGATAGCACATGATATTATACAGTAGTGTGCTCATGCTGTACAGTAGTAGTATAGCAGTGATAGCACATGATATTATACAGTAGTGTGCTCATGCTGTACAGTGGTAGTATAGCAGTGATAGCACATGATATACAGTAGTGTGCTCATGCTGTACAGTGGTAGTATAGCAGTGAAAGCACATTATATTATACAGTAGTGTGCTCATGCTGTACAGTGGTAGTATAGTAGTGATAGCACATGATAGTATACAGCAGTGTGCTCATGCTGCACAGTAGTAGTATAGTAGTGATAGCACATGATATTATACAGTAGTGTGCTCATGCTGTACAGTGGTAGTATAGCAGTGATAGCACATGATATTATACAGTAGTGTGCTCATGCTGTACAGTAGTAGTATAGTAGTGATAGCACATGATATTATACAGTAGTGTGCTCATGCTGTACAGTGGTAGTATAGCAGTGATAGAACATGATATTATACAGTAGTCTGCTCATGCTGTACAGTGGTAGTATAGCAGTGATAGCACATAATAATATACAGTAGTGTGCTCATGCTGTACAGTGGTAGTATAGCAGTGATAGCACATAATATACAGTAGTGTGCTCATGCTGTACAGTGGTAGTATAGCAGTGATAGCACATAATATTATACAGCAGTGTGCTCATGCTGTACAGTAGTAGTATAGCAGTGATAGCACATATTATACAGTAGTGTGCTCATGCTGTACAGTGGTAGTATAGCTGTGATAGCACATAATAATATACAGTAGTCTGCTCATGCTGTACAGTGGTAGTATAGCAGTGATAGCACATAATAATATACAGTAGTGTGCTCATGCTGTACAGTGGTAGTATAGCAGTGATAGCACATAATATACAGTAGTGTGCTCATGCTGTACAGTGGTAGTATAGCAGTGATAGCACATAATATACAGTAGTGTGCTCATGCTGTACAGTAGTAGTATAGCAGTGATAGCACATATTATACAGTAGTGTGCTCATGCTGTACAGTAGTAGTATAGCAGTGATAGCACATGATATTATACAGTAGTGTGCTCATGCTGTACAGTGGTAGTATAGCAGTGATAGCACATGATATTATACAGTAGTCTGCTCATGCTGTACAGTGGTAGTATAGCAGTGATAACACATAATAATATACAGTAGTGTGCTCATGCTGTACAGTGGTAGTATAGCAGTGATAGCACATAATATTATACAGTAGTGTGCTCATGCTGTACAGTGGTAGTATAGCAGTGATAGCACATGATATTATACAGCAGTGTGCTCATGCTGTACAGTAGTAGTATAGCAGTGATAGCATATGATATTATACAGTAGTGTGCTCATGTTGTACAGTGGTAGTATAGCAGTGATAGCACATAATAATATACAGTAGTGTGCTCATGCTGTACAGTGGTAGTATAGCAGTGATAGCACATAATATTATACAGTAGTGTGCTCATGCTGTACAGTGGTAGTATAGCAGTGATAGCACATGATATTATACAGCAGTGTGCTCATGCTGTACAGTGGTAGTATAGCAATGATAGCACATGGTATTATACAGTAGTCTGCTCATGCTGTACAGTGGTAGTATAGCAGTGATAGCACATGGTATTATACAGTAGTCTGCTCATGCTGTACAGTGGTAATATAGCAGTGATAACACATGATATAATACAGCAGTGTGCTCATGCTGTACAGTGGTAGTATAGCAATGATAGCACATGGTATTATACAGTAGTCTGCTCATGCTGTACAGTGGTAGTATAGTAATGATAGCACATGATATTATACAGTAGTGTGCTCATGCTGTACAGTGGTAGTATAGCAGTGATAGCACATGGTATTATACAGTAGTGTGCTCATGCTGTACAGTGGTAGTATAGCAGTGATAGCACATGGTATTATACAGTAGTGTGCTCATGCTGTACAGTGGTAGTATAGCAGTTATAGCACATGATATTATACAGTAGTCTGCTCATGCTGTACAGTGGTAGTATAGTAGTGATAGCACATGGTATTATACAGTAGTGTGCTCATGCTGTACAGTGGTAGTATAGCAGTTATAGCACATGATATACAGTAGTGTGCTCATGCTGTACAGTGGTAGTATAGTAGTGATAGCACATGGTATTATACAGTAGTGTGCTCATGCAGTTATAGCACAGAGGTACCGGCCAGTAGATCACAAGATTACTGTGTAATGCCCCTGCTTCCCGGCAGCCTCAGGTTAAGGACAACTGTGTAATATATTCTGCAGCACAGAGATCATCAGACAACTGTGCTTTGCATGAATATTTCCTGATTCGCCACAAGCTCGCACTACGCACACGCAGATCTCACCATCAAACACCCCACTAAACTCATCATCTGGTTATATAAATATATACAAATCCAAGACAATAATGATAATGTGTTAAAGACGCCAAACTGAGGAAGGGGCTGGTTTTTATCACCTTAGTGCCAGCTCCTATTAGTGAGCACTGATACATAGCGATACACCTCCCCATATGTGCACTGGACCTTGGCACAGAGCTGCTGCGTAATCACTTATAAGCCCCATGTCAAGTGATATTTGTATCTTATTAGTAAGTCTGCACTGATAACAGATACCTCATACTGCGTTACACTAAAGTCACAATGAAACTTTCATGACTCAGATAGAGCTTACAGCTTAACTTTTCAATTCACTTTGATTATGCAAATGTGCACAGTCTTTATATATGCACACGTGTGCAGGAGTTCAGTGTATATATATATATATATATATATATATATATGCACACATGTGCAGGAGTTCAGTGTATACGTAAATATGCACACGTGTGCAGGAGTTCAGTGTATACGTAAATATGCACACGTGTGCAGGAGTTCAGTGTATACGTATACATGCACACGTGTGCAGGAGTTCAGTGTATATATATATATATATATATGCACACATGTGCAGGAGTTCAGTGTATATGTAAATATGCACACGTGTGCAGGAGTTCAGTGTATACGTAAATATGCACACGTGTGCAGGAGTTCAGTGTATACGTAAATATGCACACGTGTGCAGGAGTTCAGTGTATCCGTATACATGCACACGTGTGCAGGAGTTCAGTGTATACGTAAATATGCACACGTGTGCAGGAGTTCAGTGTATCCGTATACATGCACACGTGTGCAGGAGTTCAGTGTGTATATATATATATATATATATATATATATATATATATGCACACATGTGCAGGAGTTCAGTGTATACGTAAATATGCACACGTGTGCAGGAGTTCAGTGTGTATATATATATATATATATATATATAAGAAGTAAGTGAGTTGAATCCAGCACCATAGGTTTTAGTAAAATTTCTTTCCCACCTGTGTGCACGTTACCAAGGAGTATCAGCCAAACTCCAGTGTATACAGTCCATGTAAAAAACAAGGTAACAGCACCACAGCACACAATCTTCTTTTAAAGGTGAAAAATCTTTATTTGAGGTTTAGCAACCAGTAAAAAGCGACGTTTCGGACCTACATAGTCCTTAATCATGCATAAGTTACAATCAAACAAACTGACTTTAAAAAGGGTATCTGGACCAATCATGCTTCAATTCTCAGTGTTAATTGGTTTAACCCATACCTATCCAGGTTTGTAAATTTCAACAACACAGTGACCTCTAGTGGTACCAGAATATGTTCCATCATTTAAAACCATTATAAAAACAAATACAAATCATAATCTCTATTCAGACCATATGGATGTAATGTGTTCAGACGTTTAATCCACCATACTTCTTTCTGTTTTAATTTTAGTTCCCTATTACCCCCTCTTCTATGATGGGGGATATGGTCAATCACTTGAAAGCGAAGCTGGCTTACTGTATGACCCATATTTGTAAAATGTGCTGATACTGGAAGTGACATATCTTTTGATTTAATGGATGCTTTATGTTGACTAAACCTATCCCTGGCGGCTTGGGTGGTCTCGCCAATGTAACAAAGACCACATGGGCATTTAAGTAGGTAGATTGCATAGTTGGTTTGGCATGTATATAACCCATTGATTGTATATTGCTTTCTTTTGTCATTTTGTGCTAAGAATTTCCCTTTAATAACTGAATTACATTGAGCACAGTGTAAGCAGGGGTAACAGCCTTTATTAGGGGTAGTTAGATAATTTACATCAGACATTTTAGATGTACCTATATCAGCTTTTACTATGTGATCCCTAAGATTTTTTACCCTTCTATATGATGGCATAGGGGGGAGTTTAAATGATTCTATCTCTGGATTATATTTTGACAAAAGATGCCAGTGTTTTCTTACTATTCTAAAGATGTCATTGCTCTTGTCACTGTATTCCATAGAAAGCACTAATCTATCTGTTCCTTTCTCTGTTGGTTTTTTATCATGTACTCTATCCAAATCCTGAATGTTTTTAGCGATATTTTCTTTTGGATATCCTCTTTGGATAAATTTATTGCCCATAGACACTAGTCTTTCTGGCAATACTTTTTGATCTCTAACTATTCTTTTAGTACGCAAAAGTTGACTCCTGGGTATGGATTTAAAAACAGTATCAGGGTGGAAACTTTCATATCGCAGCAGAGTATTTCTATCTGTGGGTTTTACATATAGATCTGTACTTAATGTATTTCCATGTCGATATACAGTTGTATCCAAAAAGTTAATCTTTTGGATAGAGTAAGTAAGGGTAAATCTTAGACCTGTCATAGAGGCATTAATATCCTCAACAAACTGTATCAGGGACTCCAATGAGCCCCCCCATATGCCAAAAATATCATCTATATACCTTAGCCACAGCTTACAATGGCTGATGAATGGCTGATTAGTGTAGACAAATTTGTTCTCAAAGCCACTCATGAACAAATTGGCATATGAGGGGGCTACATTGGAGCCCATGGCTGTTCCCCGCTTTTGCATGTAGTAAGTGTCTTGAAAGAGAAAATAATTGCAATATAGGACAAGTCTCAACATGTCATCAAAAAAGTCAATCTGGGATAGATTATATAAGCCACTGTCACTCAAAAAACTTTTCACAGTCAATAGACCTGCCTCATGGGGAATAGAGGTATATAGGTCTATATACCTCTATTCCCCATGAGGCAGGTCTATTGACTGTGAAAAGTTTTTTGAGTGACAGTGGCTTATATAATCTATCCCAGATTGACTTTTTTGATGACATGTTGAGACTTGTCCTATATTGCAATTATTTTCTCTTTCAAGACACTTACTACATGCAAAAGCGGGGAACAGCCATGGGCTCCAATGTAGCCCCCTCATATGCCAATTTGTTCATGAGTGGCTTTGAGAACAAATTTGTCTACACTAATCAGCCATTCATCAGCCATTGTAAGCTGTGGCTAAGGTATATAGATGATATTTTTGGCATATGGGGGGGCTCATTGGAGTCCCTGATACAGTTTGTTGAGGATATTAATGCCTCTATGACAGGTCTAAGATTTACCCTTACTTACTCTATCCAAAAGATTAACTTTTTGGATACAACTGTATATCGACATGGAAATACATTAAGTACAGATCTATATGTAAAACCCACAGATAGAAATACTCTGCTGCGATATGAAAGTTTCCACCCTGATACTGTTTTTAAATCCATACCCAGGAGTCAACTTTTGCGTACTAAAAGAATAGTTAGAGATCAAAAAGTATTGCCAGAAAGACTAGTGTCTATGGGCAATAAATTTATCCAAAGAGGATATCCAAAAGAAAATATCGCTAAAAACATTCAGGATTTGGATAGAGTATATGATAAAAAACCAACAGAGAAAGGAACAGATAGATTAGTGCTTTCTATGGAATACAGTGACAAGAGCAATGACATCTTTAGAATAGTAAGAAAACACTGGCATCTTTTGTCAAAATATAATCCAGAGATAGAATCATTTAAACTCCCCCCTATGCCATCATATAGAAGGGTAAAAAATCTTAGGGATCACATAGTAAAAGCTGATATAGGTACATCTAAAATGTCTGATGTAAATTATCTAACTACCCCTAATAAAGGCTGTTACCCCTGCTTACACTGTGCTCAATGTAATTCAGTTATTAAAGGGAAATTCTTAGCACAAAATGACAAAAGAAAGCAATATACAATCAATGGGTTATATACATGCCAAACCAACTATGCAATCTACCTACTTAAATGCCCATGTGGTCTTTGTTACATTGGCGAGACCACCCAAGCCGCCAGGGATAGGTTTAGTCAACATAAAGCATCCATTAAATCAAAAGATATGTCACTTCCAGTATCAGCACATTTTACAAATATGGGTCATACAGTAAGCCAGCTTCGCTTTCAAGTGATTGACCATATCCCCCATCATAGAAGAGGGGGTAATAGGGAACTAAAATTAAAACAGAAAGAAGTATGGTGGATTAAACGTCTGAACACATTACATCCATATGGTCTGAATAGAGATTATGATTTGTATTTGTTTTTATAATGGTTTTAAATGATGGAACATATTCTGGTACCACTAGAGGTCACTGTGTTGTTGAAATTTACAAACCTGGATAGGTATGGGTTAAACCAATTAACACTGAGAATTGAAGCATGATTGGTCCAGATACCCTTTTTAAAGTCAGTTTGTTTGATTGTAACTTATGCATGATTAAGGACTATGTAGGTCCGAAACGTCGCTTTTTACTGGTTGCTAAACCTCAAATAAAGATTTTTCACCTTTAAAAGAAGATTGTGTGCTGTGGTGCTGTTACCTTGTTTTTTACATGGACTATATATATATATATATATGCACACATGTGCAGGAGTTCAGTGTATACGTAAATATGCACACGTGTGCAGGAGTTCAGTGTATACGTAAATATGCACACGTGTGCAGGAGTTCAGTGTATACGTAAATATGCACACGTGTGCAGGAGTTCAGTGTATACGTATATATGCACACGTGTGCAGGAGTTCAGTGTATACGTAAATATGCACACGTGTGCAGGAGTTCAGTGTATACGTATATATGCACACGTGTGCAGGAGTTCAGTGTGTGTATATATATATATATATATATATGCATGCACACGTGTGCAGGAGTTCAGTGTATACGTAAATATGCACACGTGTGCAGGAGTTCAGTGTGTATATATATATATATATATATATATATGCACACATGTGCAGGAGTTCAGTGTATACGTAAATATGCACACGTGTGCAGGAGTTCAATGTATACGTAAATATGCACACGTGTGCAGGAGTTCAGTGTGTATATATATATATATATATATATATGCACACGTGTGCAGGAGTTCAGTGTATATGTAAATATGCACACGTGTGCAGGAGTTCAATGTATACGTAAATATGCACACGTGTGCAGGAGTTCAGTGTATACGTAAATATGCACACGTGTGCAGGAGTTCAGTGTATACGTAAATATGCACACGTGTGCAGGAGTTCAATGTATACGTAAATATGCACACGTGTGCAGGAGTTCAGTGTATACGTATATTAATATATTAATATAACTGAGATAAGGAGCAGTCTGCAGAGGCTTAGATACAAGGTAATCACAGAGGTAAAAAGTATATTAATAAAACTGATATAAGGAGCAGTCTGCAGAGGCTTAGATACAAGGTAATCACAGAGGTAAAAAGTATATTAATATAACTGAGATAAGGAGCAGTCTGCAGAGGCTTAGATACAGGGTAATCACAGAGGTAAAAAGTATATTAATATAACTGAGATAAGGTGCAGTCTGCAGAGGCTTAGATACAAGGTAATCACAGAGGTAAAAAGTATATTAATATAACTGAGATAAGGAGCAGTCTGCAGAGGCTTAGATACAGGTTAATCACAGAGGTAAAAAGTATATTAATATATCTGAGATAAGAGGACAGTCTGCAGAGGCTTAGATAGGAGGTAAAAAGTATATTAATATAACTGAGATAAGGAGCAGTCTGCAGAGGCTTAGATACAAGGTAATCACAGAGGTAAAAAGTATATTAATATAACTGAGATAAGGAGCAGTCTGCAGAGGCTTAGGTACAAGGTAATCACAGAGGTAAAAAATATATTAATATAACTGAGGTAAGAAGTAGTCTGCAGAGGCTTAGATACAGGGTAATCACAGAGGTAAAAAGTATATTAATATAACTGAGATAAGGGTCAGTCTGCAGAGGCTTAGCTACAGGGTAATCACAGAGGTAAAAGTATATTAATATAACTGAGATAAGGGGCAGTCTGCAGAGGATTAGATACAAGGTAATCACAGAGGTAAAAAGTATATTATAACTGAGATAAGGGGCAGTCTGCAGAGGCTTAGATACAGGGTAATCACAGAGGTAAAAAATATATTGATATAACTGAGGTAAGAAGTAGTCTGCAGAGGCTTAGATACAGGGTAATCACAGAGGTAAAAAGTATATTATAACTGAGATAAGGGGCAGTCTGCAGAGGCTTAGATACAGGGTAATCACAGAGGTAAAAAATATATTAATATAACTGAGGTAAGAAGTAGTCTGCAGAGGCTTAGATAGAAGGTAATCACAGAGGTAAAAAGTATATTAATATAACTGAGATAAGGGGCAGTCTGCAGAGGCTTAGATACAGGGTAATCACAGAGGTAAAAAGTATATTAATATAACTGAGATAAGGGGCAGTCTGCAGAGGCTTAGCTACAGGGTAATCACAGAGGTAAAAGTATATTAATATAACTGAGATAAGGGGCAGTCTGCAGAGGATTAGATACAAGGTAATCACAGAGGTAAAAAGTATATTATAACTGAGATAAGGGGCAGTCTGCAGAGGCTTAGATACAGGGTAATCACAGAGGTAAAAAGTATATTAATATAACTGAGATAAGGGGCAGTCTGCAGAGGCTTAGATACAGGGTAATCACAGAGGTTAAAAGTATATTAATATAACTGAGATAAGGGGCAGTCTGCAGAGGCTTAGCTACACGGTAATCACAGAGGTAAAAGTATATTAATATAACTGAGACAAGGGGCAGTCTGCAGAGGATTAGATACAAGGTAATCACAGAGGTAAAAAGTATATTAATATAACTGAGATAAGGAGCAGTCTGCAGAGGCTTAGATACATGGTAATCACAGAGGTAAAAAGTATATTAATATAACTGAGATAAAGGGGCAGTCTGCAGAGGGTTAGATACAAGGTAATCACAGAGGTAAAAAGTATATTAATATAACTGAGATAAGGAGCAGTCTGCAGAGGGTTAGATACAGGGTAATCACAGAGGTAAAAAGTATATTAATATAACTGAGATAAGGAGCAGTCTGCAGAGGGTTAGATACAAGGTAATCACAGAGGTAAAAAGTATATTAATATAACTGAGATAAGGGGCAGTGTGCAGAGGGTTAGATACAAGGTAATCACAGAGGTAAAAAGTATATTAATATAACTGAGATAAGGGGCAGTCTGCAGAGGCTTAGATACAAGGTAATTACAGAGGTAAAAAGTATATTAATATAACTGAGATAAGGAGCAGTCTGCAGAGGCTTAGATACAGGGTAATCACAGAGGTAAAAAGTATATTAATATAACTGAGATAAGGGGCAGTCTGCAGAGGCTTAGATACAAGGTAATTACAGAGGTAAAAAGTATATTAATATAACTGAGATAAGGAGCAGTCTGCAGAGGCTTAGATACAGGGTAATCACAGAGGTTAAAAGTATATTAATATAACTGAGATAAGGGGCAGTCTGCAGAGGCTTAGCTACACGCTAATCACAGAGGTAAAAGTATATTAATATAACTGAGACAAGGGGCAGTCTGCAGAGGATTAGATACAAGGTAATCACAGAGGTAAAAAGTATATTAATATAACTGAGATAAGGAGCAGTCTGCAGAGGCTTAGATACATGGTAATCACAGAGGTAAAAAGTATATTAATATAACTGAGATAAAGGGGCAGTCTGCAGAGGGTTAGATACAAGGTAATCACAGAGGTAAAAAGTATATTAATATAACTGAGATAAGGAGCAGTCTGCAGAGGGTTAGATACAGGGTAATCACAGAGGTAAAAAGTATATTAATATAACTGAGATAAGGAGCAGTCTGCAGAGGGTTAGATACAAGGTAATCACAGAGGTAAAAAGTATATTAATATAACTGAGATAAGGGGCAGTGTGCAGAGGGTTAGATACAAGGTAATCACAGAGGTAAAAAGTATATTAATATAACTGAGATAAGGGGCAGTCTGCAGAGGCTTAGATACAAGGTAATTACAGAGGTAAAAAGTATATTAATATAACTGAGATAAGGAGCAGTCTGCAGAGGCTTAGATACAGGGTAATCACAGAGGTAAAAAGTATATTAATATAACTGAGATAAGGGGCAGTCTGCAGAGGCTTAGATACAAGGTAATTACAGAGGTAAAAAGTATATTAATATAACTGAGATAAGGAGCAGTCTGCAGAGGCTTAGATACAAGGTAATCACAGAGGTAAAAAGTATATTAATATAACTGAGATAAGGGGCAGTCTGCAGAGGCTTAGATACAAGGTAATTACAGAGGTAAAAAGTATATTAATATAACTGAGATAAGGAGCAGTCTGCAGAGGCTTAGATACAGGGTAATCACAGAGGTAAAAAGTATATTAATATAACTGAGATAAGGGGCAGTCTGCAGAGGCTTAGATACAGGGTAATCACAGAGGTAAAAAGTATATTAATATAACTGAGATAAGGGGCAGTCTGCAGAGGCTTAGATACAGGGTAATCACAGAGGTAAAAAGTATATTAATATAACTGAGATAAGGGGCAGTCTGCAGAGGCTTAGATACAAGGTAATTACAGAGGTAAAAAGTATATTAATATAACTGAGATAAGGAGCAGTCTGCAGAGGCTTAGATACAGGGTAATCACAGAGGTAAAAAGTATATTAATATAACTGAGATAAGGGGCAGTCTGCAGAGGCTTAGATACAAGGTAATTACAGAGGTAAAAAGTATATTAATATAACTGAGATAAGGAGCAGTCTGCAGAGGCTTAGATACAGGGTAATCACAGAGGTAAAAAGTATATTAATATAACTGAGATAAGGGGCAGTCTGCAGAGGCTTAGATACAAGGTAATTACAGAGGTAAAAAGTATATTAATATAACTGAGATAAGGAGCAGTCTGCAGAGGCTTAGATACAGGGTAATCACAGAGGTAAAAAGTATATTATAAAGGTGTTTCTTATGCAAAACTGGGAAATGGGTAATAAAGGGATTTTTTTTTAACATTAGTGGCAGTGAGGAGACTGCTGTACATTAGTTATTAGTGGCTGCTCTGAGCCTGTCCTGTTACCTGCAGTGAGGAGACTGCTGTACATTAGTTATTAGTGGCTGCTCTAAGCCTGTCCTGTTACCTGCAGTGAGGGGACTGCTGTACATTAGTTATTAGTGGCTGCTCTAAGCCTGTCCTGTTACCTGCAGTGAGGAGACTGCTGTACATTAGTTATTAGTGGCTGCTCTAAGCCTGTCCTGCTACCTGCAGTGAGGAGACTGCTGTACATTAGTTATTAGTGGCTGCTCTAAGCCTGTCCTGTTACCTGCAGTGAGGAGACTGCTGTACATTAGTTATTAGTGGCTGCTCTAAGCCTGTCCTGTTACCTGCAGTGAGGAGACTGCTGTACATTAGTTATTAGTGGCTGCTTTGGGCCTGTCCTGTTACCTGCAGTGAGGAGACTGCTGTACATTAGTTATTAGTGGCTGATCTGGGCCTGTCCTGTTACCTGCAGTGAGGAGACTCCTGTACGTTAGTTATTAGTGGCTGCTCTGAGACTGTCCTGTTACCTGCAGTGAGGAGACTGCTGTACATTAGTTATTAGTGGCTGATCTGAGCCTGTCCTGTCACCTGCAGTGAGGAGACTGCTGTACATTAGTTATTAGTGGCTGATCTGAGCCTGTCCTGTTACCTGCAGTGAGGAGACTGCTGTACATTAGTTATTAGTGGCTGATCTGGGCCTGTCCTGTTACCTGCAGTGAGGAGACTCCTGTACGTTAGTTATTAGTGGCTGCTTTGGGCCTGTCCTGTTACCTGCAGTAAGGAGACTGCTGTACATTAGTTATTAGTGGCTGATCTGGGCCTGTCCTGTTACCTGTAGTGAGGAGACTGCTGTACATTAGTTATTAGTGGCTGATCTGGGCCTGTCCTGTTACCTGCAGTGAGGAGACTCCTGTACATTAGTTATTAGTGGCTGCTTTGGGCCTGTCCTGTTACCTGCAGTGAGGAGACTCCTGTACATTAGTTATTAGTGGCTGCTTTGGGCCTGTCCTGTTACCTGCAGTGAGGAGACTGCTGTACATTAGTTATTAGTGGCTGATCTGAGCCTGTCCTGTTTCCTGCAGTGAGGAGACTCCTGTACATTAGTTATTAGTGGCTGCTTTGGGCCTGTCCTGTTACCTGCAGTGAGGGGACTCCTGTACATTAGTTATTAGTGGCTGCTCTGAGCCTGTCCTGTTACCTGCAGTGAGGGGACTCCTGTACATTAGTTATTAGTGGCTGCTTTGGGCCTGTCCTGTTACCTGCAGTGAGGGGACTCCTGTACATTAGTTATTAGTGGCTGCTTTGGGCCTGTCCTGTTACCTGAAGTGAGGAGACTCCTGTACATTAGTTAGTTAGTGGCTGTTCTGTGCCTGTCCTGTTACCTGCAGTGAGGGGACTCCTGTACATTAGTTATTAGTGGCTGCTTTGGGCCTGTCCTGTTACCTGCAGTGAGGGGACTCCTGTACATTTAGTTATTAGTGGCTGCTCTGAGCCTGTCCTGTTACCTGCAGTGAGGGGACTCCTGTACATTAGTTATTAGTGGCTGCTCTGAGCCTGTCCTGTTACCTGCAGTGAGGGGACTCCTGTACATTAGTTATTAGTGGCTGCTTTGGGCCTGTCCTGTTACCTGCAGTGAGGGGACTCCTGTACATTAGTTATTAGTGGCTGCTTTGGGCCTGTCCTGTTACCTGCAGTGAGGAGACTCCTGTACATTAGTTATTGGTGGCTGCTCTGGGCCTGTCCTGTTACCTGCAGTGAGGAGACTGCTGTACATTAGTTATTAGTGGCTGATCTGAGCCTGTCCTGTTTCCTGCAGTGAGGAGACTCCTGTACATTAGTTATTAGTGGCTGCTCTGAGCCTGTCCTGTTACCTGCAGTGAGGGGACTCCTGTACATTAGTTATTAGTGGCTGCTTTGGGCCTGTCCTGTTACCTGCAGTGAGGGGACTCCTGTACATTAGTTATTAGTGGCTGCTTTGGGCCTGTCCTGTTACCTGAAGTGAGGAGACTCCTGTACATTAGTTAGTTAGTGGCTGTTCTGTGCCTGTCCTGTTACCTGCAGTGAGGGGACTCCTGTACATTAGTTATTAGTGGCTGCTTTGGGCCTGTCCTGTTACCTGCAGTGAGGGGACTCCTGTACATTTAGTTATTAGTGGCTGCTCTGAGCCTGTCCTGTTACCTGCAGTGAGGGGACTCCTGTACATTAGTTATTAGTGGCTGCTCTGAGCCTGTCCTGTTACCTGCAGTGAGGGGACTCCTGTACATTAGTTATTAGTGGCTGCTTTGGGCCTGTCCTGTTACCTGCAGTGAGGGGACTACTGTACATTAGTTATTAGTGGCTGCTCTGGGCCTGTCCTGTTACCTGCAGTGAGGGGACTCCTGTACATTAGTTATTAGTGGCTGCTTTGGGCCTGTCCTGTTACCTGCAGTGAGGGGACTCCTGTACATTAGTTATTAGTGGCTGCTTTGGGCCTGTCCTGTTACCTGCAGTGAGGAGACTCCTGTACATTAGTTATTGGTGGCTGCTCTGGGCCTGTCCTGTTACCTGCAGTGAGGAGACTGCTGTACATTAGTTATTAGTGGCTGCTTTGGGCCTGTCCTGTTACCTGCAGTGAGGGGACTCCTGTACATTAGTTATTGGTGGCTGCTCTGGGCCTGTCCTGTTACCTGCAGTAACCCTACATGAGTCACACCAGACTGGACTAGCCTTTGACTTTTATTCCTAAATATTGTGCTGAGACAGAGAAAAAGCGAGATAACTCTGCACGTCCCATGTGACAGATAGTAAAGCAGCGTAAACAGCTGCCTGGCAGGGGTGTGTCTCACACACTGACTGCTTGTGACCTTAGCCACGACACTGAGTGTCCCCTGATAGTCAGCTCTGTGGGCAAATCAAAGCCCTGCACTTGGCACTGTGTTAGACTGCTAGAGTATACTGCACACTATGTGCCTTGCTGGCACGCACAACACTACGCACTGTGAAGCAGGTGGGCATCGTTCCCGAACAAAGAAACACAGCCAAAAGCAAATTAGCTGTCTTACAACAGTTGTTATATATAACACACACAGAATGTCACACACACACAATACTTATACACAATGTCACACACACAATACTTACACATAATGTCACACACACAATACTTATACACAATGTCACACACACACAATACTTATACACAATGTCACACACACAATACTTATACACAATGTCACACACACACACACACACAATACTTATACACAATGTCACACACACAATACTTATACACAATGTCACACACAATGTCTCTCACACACAATACTTATACACAATGTCACACACACAATACTTACACATAATGTCACACACACAATACTTATACACAATGTCACACACACACACACACAATACTTATACACAATGTCACACACACAATACTTACACATAATGTCACACACACAATACTTATACACAATGTCACACACACAATACTTATACACAATGTCACACACACACACACACACACACACACAATACTTATACACAATGTCACACACACAATACTTATACACAATGTCACACACAATGTCTCTCACACACAATACTTATACACAATGTCACACACACAATACTTACACATAATGTCACACACACAATACTTATACACAATGTCACACACACAATACTTATACACAATGTCACACACACACAATACTTATACACAATATCACACACACAATACTTATACACAATGTCACACACACACACACAATACTTATACACAATGTCACACACACAATACTTATACACAATGTCACACAGTCACACACACACAATACTTATACACAATGTCACACACACAATACTTATACACAATGTCACACACACAATACTTATACACAATGTCTCTCACACACAATACTTATACACAATGTCACACACACAATACTTACACATAATGTCACACACACAATACTTATACACAATGTCACACACAATGTCTCTCACACACAATACTTATACACAATGTCCCACACACAATACTTATACACAATGTCACACACACACACAATACTTATACACAATGTCACACACACAATACTTATACACAATGTCTCTCACACACAATACTTATACACAATGTCACACACACAATACTTACACATAATGTCACACACACAATACTTATACACAATGTCACACACACAATACTTATACACAATGTCACACACAATGTCTCTCACACACAATACTTATACACAATGTCACACACACAATACTTACACATAATGTCACACACACAATACTTATACACAATGTCACACACACAATACTTATACACAATGTCACACACACACACACACACAATACTTATACACAATGTCACACACACAATACTTATACACAATGTCACACACACACAATACTTATACACAATATCACACACACAATACTTATACACAATGTCACACACACAATACTTATACACAATGTCACACACACACACACACACTACTTATACACAATGTCACACACACAATACTTATACACAATGTCACACACAAACACACAATACTTATACACAATGTAACACACACACAATACTTATACACAATGTCACACACACAATACTTATACACAATGTCACACACACAGAATGTCACACACACAATACTTATACACAATGTCACACACACAGAATGTTACACACAATACTTATACACAATGTCACACAAACAATACTTATACACAATGTCACACACACACACAATACTTATACACAATGTCACACACACACACACACACACACACACAATACTTATACACAATGTCACACACACACAATACTTATACACAATGTCACACACACACACACACACAATACTTATACACAATGTCACAAGTCACACACACACAATACTTATACATAATGTCACACACACACAGAATGTCACACACACAATACTTATACACAATGTCACACACACACAATACTTATACACAATGTCACACACACACACAATACTTATACACAAAGTCACACACACAATACTTATACACAATGTCACACACACAATACTTATACACAATGTCACACACACACACAATACTTATACACAATGTCACACACACAATACTTATACACAATGTCACACACACACACACAATACTTATACACAATGTCACACACACAATACTTATACACAATGTCACACACACACACAATACTTATACATAATGTCCCACACACAATACTTATACACAATGTCACACACACACACAATACTTATACACAATGTCACACACACAATACTTATACACAATGTCACACACACACACACAATACTTATACACAATGTCCCACACACAATACTTATACACAATGTCACACACACAATACTTATACACAATGTCACACACACACACACACAATACTTATACACAATGTCACACACACAATACTTATACACAATGTCACACACACACACAATACTTATACATAATGTCCCACACACAATACTTATACACAATGTCACACACACACACAATACTTATACACAATGTCACACACACAATACTTATACACAATGTCACACACACACAATACTTATACACAATGTCCCACACACAATACTTATACACAATGTCACACACACAATACTTACACATAATGTCACACACACAATACTTATACACAATGTCACACACACACACACACACACACAATACTTATACACAATGTCACACACACACACACAATACTTATACACAATGTCCCACACACAATACTTATACACAATGTCACACACACAATACTTATACACAATGTCACACACACACACACAATACTTATACACAATGTCACACACACACACACAGAATGTCACACACACAATACTTATACACAATGTCACACACACACAGAATGTCACACACACAATACTTATACACAATATCACACACAGAATGTCACACACAATACTTATACACAATGTCACACACACAATACTTATACACAATGTCACACACACAGAATGTCACACGCACAATACTTATACAGCACAATACTTATACACAATGTCACACACACAATACTTATACACAATGTCACACACACACACAGAATGTCACACACAATACTTATACACAATGTCACACACACAATACTTATACACAATGTCACACACACACACAGAATGTCACACGCACAATACTTATACAGCACAATACTTATACACAATGTCACACACACAATACTTATACACAATGTCACACACACACACAGAATGTCACACACAATACTTATACACAATGTCACACACACAATACTTATACACAATGTCTCTCACACACACACACAATACTTATACACAATGTCACAAACACAATACTTATACACAATGTCACACACACAATACTTATACACAATGTCACACACACAATACTTATACACAATGTCACACACAATACTTATGCACAATGTCACACACAATACTTATACACAATGTCACACACACAATACTTATACACAATGTGTCTCACACACACACACAATACTTATACACAAAGTCACACACACAATACTTATACACAATGTCACACACAATGTCTCTCTCTCACACACACAATACTTATACACAATGTCTCTCTCACACACACAATACTTATATACAAAGTCACACACACAATACCTATACACAATGTCACACACAATGCCTCTCACACCCAATACTTACACACAATGTTACACACACAATACTTATACACAATGTCACACACACAATACTTACACATAATGTCACACACACAATACTTATACACAATGTCACACACACAATACTTACACATAATGTCACACACACAATACTTTTATACACAATGTCACACACACAATACTTACACAAAATGTCTCTCTCACACACACAATACTTACACAAAATGTCTCACACACACACACACACACAATACTTACACATAATGTCACACACACAATACTTATACACAATGCCTCTCACACACACACACACAATACTTACACATAATGTCACAAACACAAAAAAACTTATACACAATGTCTCTCTCACACACACACAATACTTACACAAATTGTCTCATACACACACAAAATACTTATACACAATGTCACACACACAATACTTACACAAAATGTCTCTCTCACACACACACAATACTTACACAAAATGTCTCACACACACACAATACTTACACATAATGTCACACACACAATACTTATACATAATGCCTCTCACACACACACACAATACTTATACACAATGTCACACACACAGAATGTCACACGCACAATACTTATACACAATGTCACACACACAATACTTATACACAATGTCACACACACACACACACACACAGAATGTCACACACAATACTTATACACAATGTCACACACACAATACTTATACACAATGTCACACACACAGAATGTCACACGCACAATACTTATACAGCACAATACTTATACACAATGTCACACACACAATACTTATACACAATGTCACACACACACACAGAATGTCACACACAATACTTATACACAATGTCACACACACAATACTTATACACAATGTCACACACACACACAGAATGTCACACACAATACTTATACACAATGTCACACACACAATACTTATACACAATGTCTCTCACACACACACACAATACTTATACACAATGTCACAAACACAATACTTATACACAATGTCACACACACACACACAATACTTATACACAATGTCACACACACAATACTTATACACAATGTCACACACAATACTTATGCACAATGTCACACACAATACTTATGCACAATGTCACACACACAATACTTATACACAATGTGTCTCACACACACACACAATACTTATACACAAAGTCACACACACAATACTTATACACAATGTCACACACAATGTCTCTCACACACACACACAATACTTATACACAATGTCTCTCTCACACACACAATACTTATATACAAAGTCACACACACAATACCTATACACAATGTCACACACAATGCCTCTCACACCCAATACTTACACACAATGTTACACACACAATACTTATACACAATGTCACACACACAATACTTACACATAATGTCACACACACAATACTTACACATAATGTCACACACACAATACTTATACACAATGTCACACACACAATACTTACACATAATGTCACACACACAATACTTTTATACACAATGTCACACACACAATACTTACACAAAATGTCTCTCTCACACACACACAATACTTACACAAAATGTCTCACACACACACACACACACAATACTTACACATAATGTCACACACACAATACTTATACACAATGCCTCTCACACACACACACAATACTTACACATAATGTCACAAACACAAAAAAACTTATACACAATGTGTATAAGTATTTTGTGTGTGTATGAGACAATACTTACACAAAATTGTCTCATACACACACAAAATACTTATACACAATGTCACACACACAATACTTACACAAAATGTCTCTCTCACACACACACAATACTTACACAAAATGTCTCACACACACACAATACTTACACATAATGTCACACACACAATACTTATACACAATGCCTCTCACACACACACACAATACTTACACATAATGTCACACACACAATACTTATACACAATGTCTCTCTCACACACACACACAATACTTACACAAAATGTCTCATACACACACAAAATACTTATACACAATGTCACACACACAATACTTACACAAAATGTCTCTCTCACACACACACAATACTTACACAAAATGTCTCACACACACACAATACTTACACATAATGTCACACACACACACAATACTTATACATAATGTCCCACACACAATACTTATACACAATGTCACACACACACACAATACTTACACATAATGTCACACACACAATACTTATACACAATGTCTCTCTCACACACACACAATACTTACACAAAATGTCACACACACAATACTTATGCACAATGTCTCTCTCACACACACAATACTTACACAAAATGTCACACACACAATACTTATACACAATGTCTCTCACACCCAATACTTATACTTAATGTCACACAAAATACTAGTACACAATGTCTCTCACACACACACACAATACTTACACAAAATGTCTCATACACACACAATACTTATACACAATGTCACACACAATACTTATACACAATGTCACACACAATACTTATGCACAATGTCACACACAATATTTACACTCAATGTCACACACACAATACTTATACACAATGTCACACACAATACTTATGCACAATGTCACACACAATACTTATACACAATGTCACACACAATATTTACACTCAATGTCACACACAATACTTATGCACAATGTCACACACAATACTTATACACAATGTCACACACAATATTTACACTCAATGTCACACACAATACTTATGCACAATGTCACACACAATACATTTACACAATGTCACACACAATACTTATGCACAATGTCACACACAATACATTTACACAATGTCACACACAATACTTATGCACAATGTCACACACAATATTTACACTCAATGTCACACACAATACTTATGCACAATGTCACACACAATACATTTACACAATGTCACACACAATACTTATGCACAATGTCACACACAATACTTATGCACAATGTCACACACAATACTTATGCACAATGTCACACACAATACTTATACACAATGTCACACACAATACTTATACACAATGTCACACACAATACTTACACTCAATGTCACACACAATACTTATACACAATGTCTCTCACACCCAATACTTACACTTAATGTCACACACAATACTAGTACACAATGTCTCTCACACACATACACACACAATACTTATACACAATGTCACACACAATACTTATGCACAATGTCACACACAATACTTATGCACAATGTTAAACACAATACTTATACACAATGTCACACAATACTTATGCACAATGTTAAACACAATACTTATACACAATGTCACACACAATACTTATGCACAATGTTAAACACAATACTTATACACAATGTCACACACAATACTTATGCACAATGTTAAACACAATACTTATACACAATGTCACACACAATACTTACACTCAATGTCACACACAATACTTATGCACAATGTCACACACACAATACTTATACACAATGTCACACACACACACACACAATACTTATGCACAATGTCACACACACAATACTTATACACAATGTCACACACACACACACAATACTTATGCACAATGTTAAACACAATACTTATACACAATGTCACACACAATACTTACACTCAATGTCACACACAATACTTATGCACAATGTCACACACAATACTTATGCACAATGTTAAACACAATACTTATACACAATGTCACACACAATACTTATGCACAATGTTAAACACAATACTTATACACAATGTCACACACAATACTTATGCACAATGTTAAACACAATACTTATACACAATGTCACACACAATACTTATGCACAATGTTAAACACAATACTTATACACAATGTCACACACAATACTTACACTCAATGTCACACACAATACTTATGCACAATGTCACACACACAATACTTATACACAATGTCACACACACACACACACAATACTTATGCACAATGTCACACACACAATACTTATACACAATGTCACACACACACACACAATACTTATGCACAATGTTAAACACAATACTTATACACAATGTCACACACAATACTTACACTCAATGTCACACACAATACTTATGCACAATGTCACACACAATACTTATACACAATGTCACACACAATACTTATGCACAATGTCACACACAATACTTATACACAATGTCACACACAATACTTATGCACAATGTCACACACAATACTTAAACACGTCACACACAATACTTACACTCAATGTCACACACAATACTTATGCACAATGTCACACACAATACTTATACACGTCACACACAATACTTACACTCAATTTCACACACAATACTTATGCACAATGTCACACACAATACTTACACTCAATGTCACACACAATACTTATGCACAATGTCACACACAATACTTATACACGTCACACACAATACTTACACTCAATTTCACACACAATACTTATACACAATGTCACACACAATACATATGCACAATGTCACACACAATACTTATGCACAATGTCACACACAATACTTATACACAATGTCACACACAATACTTACACTCAATTTCACACACAATACTTATGCACAATGTCACACACAATACTTACACTCAATTTCACACACAATACTTATGCACAATGTCACACACAATACTTATACACAATGTCACACACAATACTTATACACAATGTCACACACAATACTTACACTCAATTTCACACACAATACTTATGCACAATGTCACACACAATACTTACACTCAATTTCACACACAATACTTATGCACAATGTCACACACAATACTTATACACAATGTCACACACAATACTTACACTCAATTTCACACACAATACTTATGCACAATGTCACACACAATACATATGCACAATGTCACACACAATACATATGCACAATGTCACACACAATACATTTACACAATGTCACACACAATACTTATGCACAATGTCACACACAATACATATGCACAATGTCACACACAATACATTTACACAATGTCACACACAATACTTATGCACAATGTCACACACAATACTTATACACAATGTCACACACAATACTTATACACAATGTCACACACAATACTTATACACAATGTCACACACACAATACTTATACACAATGTCACACACAATACATATGCACAATGCCACACACAATACTTATGCACAATGTCACACACAATACTTATACACAATGTCACACACAATACTTATACACAATGTCACACACAATACTTATGCACAATGTCACACACAATACTTATACACAATGTCACACACAATACTTATACACAATGTCACACACAATACATATGCACAATGTCACACACAATACATATGCACAATGTCACACATAATACTTACACACAATGAAACACAAATTACACATACATATACTGTATATGCATGTGATAGTTATGAATATCTATAATGTATGTGTGTGATAGTGTGTTTCTTTAAAATATTTACTATTTAGAGATGGTAAATATCGCACTATTCCTTCCCCTGCATCTCATCGTTGTTTTACCATGTGACGACGAATCAGTTTAAACCAATCGTTGCATGCCCCACGAGCTGGATGCCATAGCTCAGCTAAATCAACGATGAGATGTGGAGGGAGGAACCGCGCTATTTACCATCTCTAAATGGTAAATATCGTACAAAGGAAACGTTTAAATATTTTAATAAATTAAAGTCCCACTGTTTTCATAAATAGTTTTATATACTGTGTATTAAAACCCTTAAGTTTACAATCGCTTTAACATGTATGTGTACGTGTGCATGTGATAGTGTGTAAGTATTTATATATATATATATATATATATATATATGTGCATGTGATAGTGTGTAAGTATTTATATATATATATATATATATATATATATATATATATATGTGCATGTGATAGTGTGTAAGTATATATATATATATATGCAGGGAGTGCAGAATTATTAGGCAAGTTGTATTTTTGAGGATTAATTTTATTATTGAACAACAACCATGTTCTCAATGAACCCAAAAAACTCATTAATATCAAAGCTGAATATTTTTGGAAGTAGTTTTTAGTTTGTTTTTAGTTTTAGCTATTTTAGGGGGATATCTGTGTGTGCAGGTGACTATTACTGTGCATAATTATTAGGCAACTTAACAAAAAACAAATATATACCCATTTCAATTATTTATTTTTACCAGTGAAACCAATATAACATCTCAACATTCACAAATATACATTTCTGACATTCAAAAACAAAACAAAAACAAATCAGTGACCAATATAGCCACCTTTCTTTGCAAGGACACTCAAAAGCCTACCATCCATGGATTCTGTCAGTGTTTTGATCTGTTCACCATCAACATTGCGTGCAGCAGCAACCACAGCCTCCCAGACACTGTTCAGAGAGGTGTACTGTTTTCCCTCCTTGTAAATCTCACATTTGATGATGGACCACAGGTTCTCAATGGGGTTCAGATCAGGTGAACAAGGAGGCCATGTCATTAGATTTTCTTCTTTTATACCCTTTCTTGCCAGCCACGCTGTGGAGTACTTGGACGCGTGTGATG